>NC_088234.1:12905718-12910718 GCF_036934945.1 Oncorhynchus masou masou | reverse complement strand
CCCCCTTCCCTCTCTCTCTCTCTCTCTCTCTCTCTCTCTCTCTCTGTCTCTCGCCCCCTTCCCTGTCTCTGTCTCTCTCTCTCGCCCCCTTCCCTGTCTCTCTCTCTCTCTCGCCCCCTTCCCTGTCTCTGTCTCTCTCGCCCCTTCCCTGTCTCTCTCTCTCTCTCTCTCTCTCTGTCTCTCGCCCCCTTCCCTGTCTCTGTCTCTCTCTCTCTCGCCCCCTTCCCTGTCTCTGTCTCTCTCTCTCTCTCTCGACCCCTTCCCTGTCTCTGTCTCTCTCTCGCCCCCTTCCCTGTCTCTGTCTCTCTGTCTCTCTCTCTCTCTCTCTCTCTCTCTCTCGCCCCCTTCCCTGTCTCTGTCTCTCTCTCTCGCCCCCTTCCCTGCCTCTGTCTCTCTGTCTCTCTCTCTCGCCCCTTTCCCTGTCTCTGTCTCTCTCTCTCTCGCCCCCTTCCCTGTCTCTGTCTCTCTCTCTCTCTCTCTCGCTCCCCTTCCCTGTCTCTGTCTCTCTCTCTCTCTCTCTCTCGCCCCCTTCCCTGTCTCTGTCTCTCTCTTGCCCCCTTCCCTGCCTCTCTCTCTCTCGCCCCCTTCCCTGTCTCTGTCTCTCTCTCTCTCCCCCTTCCCTGTCTCTGTCCCTCTCTCGCCCCCTTCCCTGCCTCTCTCTCTCTCTCTCTCTCGCCCCCTTCCATGTCTCTGTCTCTCTCTCTCTCTCTCTCGCCCTCTTCCCTGTCTCTCTCTCGCCCCCTTCCCTGTCTCTGTCTCTCTCTCTCTAACACTCTCTCAACTCTACTCTCTCAACTCTACTCTCTCTCTCAACTCCCCCTCTTTCTCTCTCTGAAAAGTGTCTGGTTGGCCCGGGGGTTGACCAATTAATTAGCAGCAGACATACCCACCTTGCACCATTCCCAGCCAATGGCAGTGCTCCATCCCGACCACTGCCCCCACCTTGCATCACGTCTAGCCAATAGCAGACTATGTCTGCCACCCCATGCCAAATAGAGCAAGCCGGAAGGCTTCCACACTAAACCACATTGTTATGTCTGGGGCTGGGCTGGGTTACACAGACACACTGTTAATTGAACTTCCTAACCTCAGTATTGTGTGTGTGTGTGTGTGTGTGTGTGTGTGTGTGTGTGTGTGTGTGTGTGTGTGTGTGTGTGTGTGTGTGTGTGTGTGTGTGTGTGTGTGTGTGTGTGGTACTAATCGGTAACTGCATGCTATTGTGTCAGTACACAGCACCCTTTGACAGCCTGATCAATATCTAGCCCTTTGCTTAACACAACACTTCCCTACACGCACACACACGGGTGCACACACACACACACACACACACGGGTGCACACGCACACACACACACACACACACACACACACACACACACACACACACACACGGGTGCACACACACACACACACACGGGTGCACACGCACACACACACACACGGGTGCACACACACACACACACACACACACACACACACACACACACACACACACACACACACACACACACGGGTGCACATGCACGCTCGCACACACGGGTGCACATGCACACACACACACGGGTGCACATGCACGCACGCACACACACACACACACACACACACACACACACACACACACACACACACACACACACACACACACACACACACACACACACACACACACACACACAGGTGCACACACACACACACACACACACACGGGTGCACATGCACGCTCGCACACACACACACACACACACACACACACACACACACACACACACACACACACACACACACACACACACACACACACACACACACACACACACACACACACACACACACACACACACACACACACACACCGTGTGACTGCCAGACAGTGAAGACTTGGGATGATGGATTGAAAACTACGCCCTATATGACCCTCCCTCCCTCTCTCTCTCTCTCTTTCTCTCTCTCTCTCCATCTCAGCAGGGTGTCATAGTAACGCTGGAGGCAGAAAAGACAACAACAAACTACTAGCTGTCAGAATGAATGGATGGAGGCAGGAGAGAAAGAAGAAAGTAGTGACAGAGAGAGAGGGAGAGGAGAAATAAAGGAGACAGGGAGGAAAAGGCGGGAGAGCTGGAAGGAAGGAGGTGGAGATGGAGGGAGAGATGGGGAGATGGATGGAAGGAAGGAGGTGGAGATGGAGGGAGAGGATGGGGAGATGGATGGAAGGAAGGAGGTGGAGATGGAGGGAGAGGATGGGGAGATGGATGGAAGGAAGGAGGTGGAGATGGAGGGAGAGGATGGGGAGATGGATGGAAGGAAAAAGGTAGAGATGGATGGACTGTACGGTGGGAGAGAGGGCGGGAAGGAGGGAGAAATAGAAAGAGGGAGAGAAGGAGGGAAAGGGGAGGGAGAGATGGAGGGAAAAGGGGGAGGGAGAGATGGAGGGAAAAGGAAAAGGGGGAGGGAGAGATGGAGGGAAAAGGGGGAGGGAGAGATGGAGGGAAAGGGGGATGGAGAGATGGAGGGAAAAGGGGGAGGGAGAGATGGAGGGAAAATGAAAAGGGGGAGGGAGAGATGGAGGGAAAAGGGAGAGGGGGAGGGAGAGATGGAGGGAAAAGGGAGAGGGGGAGGGAGAGATGGAGGGAAAAGGAAAAGGGGGAGGGAGAGATGGAAGGAAAAGGGGGAGGGAGAGATGGAGGGAAAGGGGGAGGGAGAGATGGAGGGAAAATGAAAAGGGGGAGGGAGAGATGGAGGGAAAAGGAAAAGGGGGAGGGAGAGATGGATGGAAAAGGGGGAGGGAGAGATGGATGGAAAAGGGGAGGGAGAGATGTGGGGAAAGGGGGAGGGAGAGATGGAGGGAAAATGGGGAGGAGAGATGGGGAGGGAGAGATGGAGGGAAAAGGAAAAGGGGGAGGGAGAGATGGAGGGAAAAGGAAAAGGGGGAGGGAGAGATGGAGGGAAAATGGGGAGGGAGAGATGGGGAGGGAGAGATGGAGGGAAAAGGAAAAGGGGGAGGGAGAGATGGAGGGAAAGGGGGAGGGAGAGATGGAGGGAAAAGGAAAAGGGGGAGGGAGAGATGGAAGGAAAAGGGGGAGGGAGAGATGGAAGGAAAGGGGGGGGAGATGGAGGGAAAGGGGGAGAGGGAGGGAGAGATGGAGGGAAAAGGGGGAGGGAGAGATGGAGGGAAAGGAAAAGGGGGAGGGAGAGATGGAGGGAGAGATGGAGGGAAAAGGGGGGGGGAGATGGAGGGAAAAGGGGGAGAGATGGAGGGAAAGGGGAGGGAGAGATGGAGGGAAAAGGGGGAGGGAGAGATGGAAGGAAAAGGGGGAGGGAGAGATGGAGGGAAAAGGAAAAGGGGGAGGGAGAGATGGAGGGAGAGATGGAGGGAAAGGGGGAGGGAGAGATGGAGGGAGAGATGGAAGGAAAGGGGGAGGGAGAGATGGAGGGAAAAGGGGGAGGGAGAGATGGAAGGAAAAGGGGAGGGAGAGATGGAGGGAAAAGGAAAAGGGGGAGGGAGAGATGGAGGGAAAGGGGGAAGAGAGATGGAGGGAGAGATGGAGGGAAAAGGGGGAGGAGAGATGGAGGGAGAGATGGAGGGAAAGGGGGAGGGAGAGATGGAGGAAAGGGGGAGGGAGAGATGGAAGGAAAAGGGGGGGAGAGATGGAGGGAAAAGGGGGAGGGAGAAATGGAGGGAAAAGGGGGAGGGAGAGATGGTGGGAGGAGGATGATTGAAAGGAATAGAAAAACAAACCCACACAAGTAAAATAAACCACTCTGGTTAAAGTATGATTCAGCACCAACAGAAACACTGTGTGCGTGTGTGTGTGTGTGTGTGTGTGTGTGTGTGTGTGTGTGTGTGTGTGAGAGTGTGTGTGTGTGTGTGTTTTATGTGTGTGTGTGTGTGTGTGTGTGTGTGTGTGTGTGTGTGTGTGTGTGTGTGTGTGTGTGAACATCCATTACACCAGGCTGCCTCTATTTGTTCTGCACCAAGGCTCTCTGCCGACAGCACACACACACACACGCGCACACACACGCACGCACGCACGCACGCACACAGCTGTTTGTATCTCCATATCTGTATTTCACTAACAGGACATTATTCAATGTAAAATAAAAACATGGCTATAAACTACATTGTGAAACAGAAAGATCTTTATCTCCTGGGAATTAATATGTAAATGTTTCTCTGACATGTATGTTTCTCTGACCCTGTTATAGGTCCGTCTCCCCTTACAGCCCTTTTTGGAGTACGGCCCATGGGTACCCCCTGTCAAGAATCCAGTCGGACACTGTTGCTTACACAACTCTTTTAGCGAGACGGCTAATACTACAGAACTGGAAGACTGCAGTTCCCCCATCTTATACATAATGGGTGAGAGATGTGTTGTGTTCTCTGAAACTAGAACAATTTATATTCAATTCACGTGGGAACCCCAAACTGTTTCATGAGGCTTGGGCTCCATTCTGGTCTTACGTTAAACAGTCCATCCTCTGATGTCATTCATATTAAAACAAAAATGAGTCTGTATTTGACCCCCCTGTGACTTAAGGGTTGGGTGAGCATTTCTTTGTGGTTTTTTTTTTTGGGGGGGGGGGGCATTCAGGTTGACGACGCACCTATTGATTCTTATTGAATGTGACCTGCGGATGCCTTGTTCATCTTGCCCTGTCAGAGACTAACATGTGTGAGCTTGTTTTGCCCTGTTTTATTTTTTTTGTCTTACACTTACATAAAAAAAACTATATTTGTAATTTTTGTTTGTTTTTAAAGCATTGTAAACTTTATTTTTGGTCTAGTGGATGGTCGGTCTGTGGCCATGACTGTCTGTGACTGGTTGCATTTCTCCACCCTTATCCCTTGACTGTTTACAGGAACAATGGTGAGGGGTTTGCTCTGTCCCTGTACTACAGATTGCCCTTTAACCTTTGTAGCCTCATGCCCAGTGGGTTTATTAACTTGTCTAAAGTACAGGATCTTTATAGCTATTCTTTTATATTTGTATTTTTTCTAGTTGA
>NC_088234.1:12875718-12900718 GCF_036934945.1 Oncorhynchus masou masou | reverse complement strand
GGGGAGGGAGAGAGGAGTAGGACAGGGAGGGACAGAGGGGAGGGAGGGAGAGAGGAGTAGGACAGGGAGGGACAGAGGGGAGGGAGGGAGGGAAAGAGGAGGGAGGGAGAGAGGAGTAGGACAGGGAGGGACAGAGGGGAGGGAGGGAGGGAAAGAGGGGAGGGAGAGAGGAGTAGGACAGGGAGGGACAGAGGGGAGGGAGAGAGGAGTAGGACAGGGAGGGACAGAGGGGAGGGAGGGAAAGAGGGTAGGGAGGGAGGAGTAGGACAGGGAGGGACAGAGGGGAGGGAGGGAAAGAGGGGAGGGAGAGAGGAGTAGGACAGGGAGGGACAGAGGGGAGGGAGGGAGGGAAAGAGGGGAGGGAGAGAGGAGTAGGACAGGGAGGGACAGAGGGGGAGGGAGGGAGAGAGGAGTAGGACAGGGAGGGACAGAGGGGAGGGAGGGAGGGAAGAGGGGGAGGAGAGAGGAGTAGGACAGGGAGGGACAGAGGGGAGGGAGGGAAAGAGGGGAGGGAGAGAGGAGTAGGACAGGGAGGGACAGAGGGGAGGGAGGGAGGGAAGAGGGGAGGGAGAGGAGTAGGACAGGGAGGGACAGAGGGAGGGAGGGAAAGAGGGTAGGGAGGGAGAGAGGAGTAGGACAGGGAGGGACAGAGGGAGGGAGGGAAAGAGGGTAGGGAGGGAGGAGTAAGACAGGGAGGGACAGAGGGGAGGGAGGGAAAGAGGGTAGGGAGGGAGGAGTAAGACAGGGAGGGACAGAGGGGAGGGAGGGAGAGAGGAGTAGGACAGGGAGGGACAGAGGGGAGGGAGAGAGGGAAAGAGGGCAGGGAGGGATGGAAAGAGGGGAGAGTGAGAGGAGTAGGACAGGGAGGGACAGAGGGGAGGGAGGGAGGGAAAGAGGGGAGGGAGAGAGGAGTAGGACAGGGAGGGACAGAGGGGAGGGAGGGAGGGAAAGAGGGGAGGGAGAGAGGAGTAGGACAGGGAGGGACAGAGGGGAGGGAGGGAGGGGGAGAGGAGTAGGACAGGGAAGGGACAGAGGGGGAGGGACAGAGGGAAAGAGGGGAGGGACAGAGGGGAGGGACAGAGGGGAGGGAGAGAGGAGTAGGACAGGGAGGGACAGAGGGGAGGGACAGAGTGGAGGGACAGAGGGGAGGGAGGGAGAGAGGAGTAGGACAGGGAGGGACAGAGAGGAGGGACAGAGGGGAGGGAGGGAGAGAGGAGTAGGACAGGGAGGGACAGAGGGGACAGAGGGGAGGGATAGAGGGGAGGGACAGAGGGGAGGGACAGAGGGGAGGGAGGGAGAGAGGAGTAGGACAGGTAGGGACAGAGGGGAGGGACAGAGGGGAGGGACAGAGGGGAGGGAGGGAGAGAGGAGTAGGACAGGGAGGAAAAGAGGGGAGGGACAGAGGAGAGGGAAGGAGAGAGGAGTAGGACAGGGAGGGACAGAGGGGAGGGACAGAGGGGAGGGAGGGAGAGAGGAGTAGGACAGGGAGGGACAGAGGGGAGGGACAGAGGGGAGGGAGAGAGGAGTAGGACAGGGAGGGACAGAGGGGAGGGACAGAGGGGAGGGACAGAGGGGAGGGACAGAGGGGAGGGACAGAGGGGAGGGACAGAGATAGAGGTAAAGGACAAATGAGGGAGAAGTAAATGACAGGTAATAAACATGTTAACCACAACATCAGCACTGAAACACACACTGACCGGAAAGTGTGTGTGTGTGCATGAATCAGGTAGTACGCATTTCATTTTCCTCTGAAAACAACTAGTGGAGATTTGAGGCTGCGTTCACTGCCAAACATCCTCTCTTACTTCAATCTTTCCTTCTCTCCCCCCTCTCTCTGTCTGTCCATCTTCTCCTCTCCTTTTCCCCCTCCCATTGTAAATAAATGCCCAAGGCCCCAAACAGAGAAGCTTCTCTCTCTCTCTCTCTCTCTCTCTCTCTCTCTCTCTCTCTCGCTCTCTCTCTCTCTCTCTCTGAGCTTTGGAGGAAGGATAAACTCTCTCGCCCCCTTCTCTGTCTCTCTCTCTCTCGCCCCCTTCTCTGTCTCTGTCTCTCTCTCTCTCTCGCCCCCTTCTCTGTCTCTGTCTCTCTCTCTCTCTCGCCCCCTTCTCTGTCTCTGTCTCTCTCTCTCTCGCCCCCTTCCCTGTCTCTGTCTCTCTTGCCCCCTTCCCTCTCTCTCTCTCTCTCTCTGTCTCTGTCTCTCTCTCTCTCTGAGCTTTGGAGGAAGGACAAACAGAGAGAGGAGGGGGTGAAGAGTGGAAGAGGAAGAAGGTTGTGGCTAGTTTAGGTCAAGGAGATGTGATAATGACTGCACAGGTGTGTGTACATAACAGTTGGTACGAGTGTGTGTGTATGTATGTTTATAGTGTGTGTGCGTGTGGATCCTGACCACGGTTTTGCTGACTCATGGAAAATAAGTGTGGAAAAAAACAGTGTGGTCTCTACGACAACAACTCACACAAATATACCCTATTTTTGGTGTGTCATCTAACACCACCAAGCACAACACAGTACACCTGTGTTACCACACCCATACACACACACACACCCATACATGTATACGCACACACACACACACACACACACACACACACACACACACACACACACACACACACACACACACACACACACACACACACACACACACACACACACACACACACACACACACACACACACACACACACACACACACTCCTCTGGTGTGTAAATAATTCATGTTGAGGAACAGTCAACAGTATGATCATATAGCAGGCATAAATCAAGAGATTTTTGCCTGTGTGTGTGTGTGTGTGTGTTTGTGTGTGTTGCTCCCTGCTCACAGCGGCACAGCCCCAAGTCAGAAGTCAGAGAAAAGAAGGATAGTCAACTGGAAAAGAGAGAGAGGGATTGTGGGAGAGAAATAGAGGAAGAGACAGTCAGTGCAAGGAACTCCTCTTAGCTTGTGTAGGTGGACAGAGAGAGATAGAGACAGAGAGCGAGAGAGAGAGAGAGAGAGAGAGAGAGAGAGAGAGAGAGAGAGAGAGAGAGAGAGACATAGAGAGACAGAGACAGAGAGCGAGAGAGAGAGAGAGAGTGAGAGAGAGAGAGAGAGAGAGAGAGAGAGAGACATAGAGAGACAGAGACAGAGAGAGAGAGAGAGAGAGAGAGAGAGAGAGAGAGAGAGAGAGAGAGAGAGAGAGAGAGAGAGAGAGAGAGAGAGAGAGAGAGAGAGAGAGAGAGAGAGAGAGAGAAGGAGGTCCTGGGGCTCTGTTCACAAACACAAACAGACCCCACAGAGCCCCAGGACAGCAACAAAATTAGACCCAACCAAATCATGACAAAACAAAAAGAGAATTGACACATTGGAAAGAATTAACAAAAAAAAACAGAGCAAACTAGAATGCTATTTGGCCCGAAACAGAGAGTACACAGTGGCAGAATACCTGACCACTGTGACTGACCCAAAATTTAGTAAATCTTTGACTATGTACAGACTCAGTGAGCATAGCCTTGCTATTGAGAAAGGCCGCCATAGGCAGACATGGCTCTCAAGAGAAGACAGGCTATGTGCTCACTGCCCACAAAATGAGGTGGAAACTGAGCTGCACTTCCTAACCTCCTGCCCAATGTATGACCATATTAGAGAGACATATTTCCCTCAGATTACACAGACCCGCAAAGAATTCGAAAACAAATCCGATTTTGATTAACTCATATATCTACTGGGTGAAATTCCACAGTGTGCCATCACAGCAGCAAGATGTGTTACCTGAGGCCACAAGAAAAGGGCAACCAGTGAAGAACAAACACCATTGTAAACACAACCCATATTTCTGTTTATTGATTTTCCCTTTTGTACTTTAATGACATTCAAAATGTCTTTATTCTTTTCGAACTTCTGTGAGTGTAATGTTTATTGTTCATTTCCGATTGTTTATTTCACTTTTGTTTATTATCTATTTCACTTGCTTTGGCAATGTTAACATATGTTTCCCATGGCAATAAAGTCCTTTGAATTGAAATTGAATTTAAATTGAGAGAAAGAAAAAGTGGGGAAGACAGAGAATTGAGAGAAAGAGAAAATGAGAGAGAGAGATGGAGAAAGAGTTTGTGTGATGTGTGTGTGTGTGTGTGTGTGTGTGTGTGTGTGTGTGTGTGTGTGTGTGTGTGTGTGTGTGTGTGTGTGTGTGTGTGTGTGTGTGTGTGTGTGTGTGGGAGGGAGGGAGGGAGGGAAGCCCCACTTGAGTCAACAAATACGAGAAAGCTGATTTTGCCAGGAAACCCCTGTCTGTGTGAATCTGTGAGAGAGTTACGTGTGTATGTGTGTGTCTGTGGGCGTGTTACGTGTGTGTGTGTCTGTGAGCGTATTTCATGTGCGTTTGTCTGTGAGCGTGTTTTGTGTATGTATATGTCTGTGAGCGTGTTCTGTGTGTGTGTGTGTGCCTGTTTCTTGTGTGTGTGTGTGTCTGTGAGCGTGTTTCGTGTGTGTATGTTTCTCTGTAGGTGAAGGCATTGTTATGGAAGGTTTGGGAAACGCTTCCTTTTAGGTGGTTGTAGAATTTAACAGCTCTTTTCTGGATTTTGATACTTAGTGGGTATCGGCCTAATTCTGCTCTGCATGCATTATTTGGTGTTTTACATTGTACACAGAGGATATTTTTGAAGAATTCTGCATGCAGAGTCACAATTTTGTGTTCGTCCCATTTTGTGAGTTCTTGGTTGGTGAGCGGACCCCAGATCTCACAACCATAAAGGGCAATGGGTTCTATAACTGATTCAAGTATTTTTTGCCAGATCCTGATTGATATGTTGAATTTTATGTTCCATTTGATGGCATAGAAGGCCCTTCTTGCCTTGTCACTCTGATCGTTCACAACTTTGTAGAAGTTACCTGTAGTGATGATGTTTGGAATTTGTATTTGCTGTCCTGGCAAAATTACCTTTTTTGGAACACCATTATTTTTGTCTTACAGAGATTTACTGTCAGGGCCCAGGTCAGACAGAATCTGTGCAGAATATCTAGGTGCTGCTGTAGGCCCTCCTTAGTTGGGGACAGAAGCATCAGATCATCAGCAAACAGTAGACATTTGACTTCAGATTCTAGTAGGGTGAGGCTGGGTGCTGCAGACTGTTCTAGTGCCCGTGCCAATTCGTTGATATGTATGTTGAAGAGGGTGGGGCTTAAGCTGCATCCCTGTCTCACACCACGGCCCTGTGGAAAGAATTGTGTTTTTTTGTCCATTTTAACCGCACACTTGTTGTTTGTGTACATGGATTTGATAAAGTTGTATGTTTTTCCCCCAACACCACGTTCCATCAGTTTGTATAGCAGACCCCTTATTGCCAAATTGAGTCAAAAGCTTTTTTGAAATCAACAAAGCATGAGAAGACTTTGCCTTTGTTTTGGTTTGTTTGGTTGTCAATTAGGGTGTGCAGGGTGAATACATGGTCTGTCGTACGGTTATTTGGTAAAACGACAATTTGACATTTGCTCAGTACATTGTTTTCACTGAGAAAATGAACTAGTCTGCTGTTAATGATAATGCAGAGGATTTTCCCAAGGTTTCTGTTGACGCATACCCCGGTAGTGTATTTTGGGGTCAAAGTTGGGGTGATCAGTCTTTGGTTCCAAATATTGGGTAAGATGCCAGAGCTGAGGATGATGTGTGTGAGTTTAAGTATAGACAATTGGAATTCGCGGTCTGTATATTTTATAATTTCATTTTGGATACCATCAACACCACAGGTCGTTTTGGGTTGGAGGGTTTGTATTTTGTCCTGTAGTTAATTTAATGTAATTAGATAATCCAGTTGGTTCTGGTAATCTTTAATAGTTGATCCCAAGATTTGTATTTGATCATGTATATGTTTTAGCTGTTTGTTCTTTGTTATAGACCCAAAACGATTGGAGAAGTGGTTTAGCCATACATCTCCATTTTGGTTACATAACTCCTCGTGTTGTTGTTTGTTTAGGGGTATCCGATGTTCCCAGAAGTGGTTGGATTCTATGAATTCTTCAATTACATTGAGCTGACTTCTGACGTGCTGTTCCTTCTTTTCCTGTAGTGTATTTCTGTATTGTCTTAGTGATTCACCATAGCGAAGGTGTAGGCTCAGGTATTCTGGGTCTCTATGTTTTTGATTAGATAGGTTTCTCAATTTCTTTCTTAGGTTTTGGCATTCTTCATCAAACCATTTATCATTGTTGTTAATTTTCTCAGGTTGTCTGCTTGACATTATTAGATTTGATAGGGAAGCTGAGAGGTCAAATATGCTTTTTAGGTTTTCTACAGCCAAGTTTACACCTTCACTATTACATTTTGTCCAGGAAATTGTCTAGAATACATTGAATTTGTTGTTGCCTAATAGTTTTTTGGTAGATTTCAACCCTATTTTCCTTCCATCTATAGCATTTCTTAATATTATTCAGTTCCTTTGGCTTTGGTGCCTCATGATTGAGTACTGCTCTGTTCAAGTGGACTGTGATTTTGCTGTGATCTGATAGGGGTGTCAGTGGGCTGACTGTGAACGCTCTGAGAGACTCTGGGTTGAGGTCAGTGATGAAGTAGTCTACAGTACTACTGCAAAAGAGATGAGCTATAGGTGTACCTACCATAGGAGTCCCCTCGAAGCCAACAATTGACTATGTACATACCCAGTGTCCGACTGAGCTGCAGGAGTTGTGACCCGTTTTTGTTGGTTATGTTGTTGTAGTTGTGCCTAGGGGGGCATACGGGGGAGGGAATGCTGTCACCTCCAGGCAGGTGTTTGTCCGCCTGTGTGCTGAGGGTGTCAGGTTCTGGTGTTTAGGTCACCACAGACTAGTACATGTCTCTGGGCCTGGAAATGACTGATTTCCCCCTCCAGGATGGAGAAGCTGTCTTCATTAAAGTATGGGGATTCTATTGGGGGGATATAGGTAACACACATGAGGACATTTTTCTCTGTTGAGATCATTTCCTTGTTAATTTCTAGCCAGATGTTCCTGTTTTAACTAATTTAATAGAGTGAGTAGGTCTGCTCTATACCAAATTAGCATACCCCCTGAGTCTCTCCCCTGTTTCACACCTGGTAGTTTGGTGGATGGGACTACCAGCTCTCTGTAACCTAGAGGGCAGCTAGTGGGTCCGTCTCCTTTATACCAGGTTTCTTTTAGGATGACAATGTCTCTCTCTCTCTCTCTCTCTCTCTCTCTCTCTCTTCTCTCTCTCTCTTCCTCTCCTCCCCCCATATATCTCCTCACCCCATCTTTCTCTCTCTCTTCCTCGCTCTCCTCTCCCTTCCCCCATATTTTTTATCTCTCTCTCTCCCCTGTCCCCATCTCTCTCTCCTCTTCCCCATCTCTCTCTCCCCATTTCTCTCCACCTCTCTCTATCTCTCTCTCTCCTCTCCCCATCTGTGTGTGTGTGTGTGTGTGTGTGTGTGTGTGTGTGTGTGTGTGTGTGTGTGTGTGTGTGTGTGTGTGTGTGTGTGTGTGTGTGTGTGTGTGTGTGTGTGTGTGTGTGTGGGAGGGAAGCCCAACTTGAGTCAACCAGAAAGCTGATTTTGCCAGGAAACCCCGGTCTTGTCTTACTGAGTTCACACCACAGAACAGGGCTTTAGAAAACTGTGCTGTGTGTGTACAATGTTTCTCGAAGGATGACAATATATCTCTCTCTCTCTCTCTCTCTCTCTCTCTCTCTCTCGCTCTCTCTCTCTCCTAGCCCTTTAACCCCTCCCTCTCCATCCATATTTCTGTCTTTAGCAGATAGTAATTAGGGGACTAGCAGTAGTGTGGAATAGAGCTCTTCTATCCATATACATTGAATAGATGACAGTGAACACTGTGATGAAGTTTGCCTGTGTTCCAAATGGAACGCTATTCGCTATATAGTGTACTACTGTATGAGCCCTAGTCAAAAGAAGTGGGGACAGTCAGTATTCTTCCCTAGTTTGGGTGTTCTTCCTCTAGCCTGTTCTGTTCTGTCCTCCACATGATTCACACACTCCCCCCTTCATGTCTCTGTTGCCTTCCCCCCTCAGCTTACTTTTCACACTCCCCCCATCTTCCTGACTTCTCTATCCACACACACACACACACACACACACACACACACACACACACACACACACACACACACACACACACACACACACGCACACACGCACACACGCACACACGCACACACGCACACACTCTTCCCTCCCCTCCATCCCTTTCTTCACTCTTTCTCTATCTTTCTGACTCGTCTTTTCTTCTCTCTCCCCCCCTCTTAGAAACAGCAGGGTGTCCCCCTCTTGGCTCTAAGTAACCCTCCTCTCTCTCCCCCCTACCCCCACCTCTCCTGTCCTCTCTCTCTCCCCCCTCAACACTACTCCCCACCTCATATAACTGCCTTTTCACAGAGCAGAGCTCCACAGTCCCTAACCACCAAATAATACAGCTAGAACAACTGCAGTAGACAGCAGTTCCCTAAACAGACAGCTAAAGGAGTAACCCAACACAACCCAGAAATGACCTCAGCCTGGTCGTCACTAGTTACCACAGCCACAAAGTCATAAATCCCGCCTATTTCTATAATTTCTGTTTTTATACCTAAACTCAATCCTAACCTTAACCACATTGCTAACCTTATGCCTAACCTTAAATTAAGACCAAAAAGCACATTTTTGTTTTCATTCATTTCTACGATATAGCCAATTTGACTTTGTGGCTGTGGTAACAAGTGGAACCCCCTCAGTCTGTGTAAGAACCAGATGAATACTCTGGGATAACAGGAGGAAGCACTGACATGTTTGTGGCACTGTTATTAGTGTAAACCAATACTGTGACCAGTAAGTATTACCAGCCAATCACCTCTTCATATACCAGGAAGTAGAATCAGCCAATCTCTCACCGCTTTACAGTATGGCCCAATGACCCTTACATGCCAGGAAGTATAGTCAGCCTATCACCTCTTACATACTGCAACCAGGAAGCAGAACCAGCCAATCGCCTCTCAATTTACTGCAACCAGGAAGAAGAATCAGCCAATCATGACTTACCTCTCTACAGTGTTGTGGCCCTCCCAAGGCTCCTGCTGTGGCCTGTTGCATCGCTGCCATCTGCTGCATCCTCTGCTGTAGTAAATGGGCGTGGTTCGCTGCTACAGATGCTGCTGTTCCGGCAGCACCCCCATGCTGCATTCCCCGATAACCTGCCATGGGGTTGGGGGGTCCCTGTCCAGGTGGTCCCCCTCCCCCCATCTTCTGCTGCTGTCCTCCATGGTGGTCCGGGTTGGGGTCAAAGTGGCGAAGGGGTTTGGTGTTAGTGAAGGAGTACGGCGGTTCTTGGTGGGGTACACTGCCACCACTGCCTGGTTTGGACATGGACGGGTGTTGTCCTATCTGGGCGTTAGTCTGTAGCTGCTGTGTGTTCGACTGTTGCTGTTGTTGTTGTTGTTGCATTAGTAGCTTGAGGCTGCTGGGTTGACCTGCAGTCATGGCTTTGTAGAGCTGGCTAGACATATTGTTGTTTGGTCCTGACCCGTTCTGGGTGCTGTATGGATGTGGATGTTGGGTCTGGGGTTGGTTCTGGGGTTGAGGTTGAGGCTGGGGTTGAAGCAACGGACTAACATGGGGCTTGTCCGTCCTGTAGGGGGGCGAGGGCCTTGTGGCCCCCGATGTCGGTGCAACTCCGCTGGGCATGTAGTTGGCCTGGGACCCCTGGATGTTGGATGAAGTGTTGGATGTGGTGGTCGTTCCTCCAGGTAGGAGGGTACTCTGTGGGCTGAAGGGGGGTTGGGCGATAGCCGGACTGCCTAGCTTCTCTGGGTGGTAGGGTGGTGAAGGACCAGCGGATGGGAGACTCAGCGATCCCTGGGGGCTCTGGATGCTTCCAGCCGGGCTGAATGGTTGCTGGTGGAGTGGGGAGGAGTTGGGGAGGTTGGGCAGTTTCTGGCCGCCCCAGGGTGAGCCTTGCTGGGATAGAGGAGGGATAGAGGCCTGGGTCTGGTTCTGGGACTGGTTCTGCTGGATAGGGGTGTTAGAAGAAAGGTGTTTGTTGGAGTTGGATGCCATTTGCTGGAGCTGTTGGGCTCGCGATACTTCGTGCCACGTGGAACCGGGTCGAGACGAAAGGGCGGCTGAGAGCATTGGAGAACGAGCTTGATTCTGGGATGAAGAGGAGTGATGAGGAGAGGCCGATAGGGGTGAGGGGACTGGTTTGGAGGGGTGGGGGATGGAGTAGGGAGCTCCAGCCGGACTCGGGCCTACTTGGGGAGACCCGGCCTGGGGAAAGCCTGGGGAACGGGTGAGGTGGCTCTCCAGGTGAGAGGTGGGTCTCTGGGGGGAGCGTTTGGGCGAGTGTGGGTGGATATACCCCGGCCCATGCCCTTGATTCTGATTCTGCTCCTCTTTATTCCCCAGTATCTTGTCAAGATCCAACTCCGTCAACGACGGATCCGGGTTCTTAGTCAGTTCATCCAGAATATCTTGCAGCTCCTGCTCAACCGATGGGGCCGACGAGGAGCTTCCATTGGGGTGAAAATGTCCTCCACCAACACCCGCAGACCCTGGACTCGCCTTAGGGGGCATTGAGTAAGGCGACCCCAGCCCGTGGTTACCGTTCCCCAGCCTGTTACCTTCCAGTGATCCCTGACTTCCAGGACCCCCATGACCTCCAGAACTCTGTCCTCCAGAGTAAGGACTCTGCTGGAAGCTGCTACCCATGGCGAGGGTCACATCCTCCAGGCAGAGTCGCTTGGCGGGCACCCCAGGACCCTGGGTCATGGAGGTACCGTAGGCGGTACCGCTCAGACCAAGACCTGAACCGGGGCCCAGACCTGGGCCGTTACCGGGCCCTTGGCCCTGCCGTAAACCTCCCTGGTAGGCCCCCTCGGTCGCAGTCAGCCTCCTCTTCAGTGATCCAGACAGCTGGAGGGAAAAGAGAGAAGGTGAGTAACACATAGAATTACCAAACAGAATGACAACGAGCACCATCAGACACCACCAAACAGAATGACTACCAGCACCATCAGACACCACCAAACAGAATGACTACCAGCACCATCAGACACCACCAAACAGAATGACAACGAGCACCATCAGACACCACCAAACAGAATGACAACGAGCACCATCAGACACCACCAAACAGAATGACAACGAGCACCATCAGACACCACCAAACAGAATGACAACGAGCACCATCAGACACCACCAAACAGAATGACTACCAGCACCATCAGACACCACCAAACAGAATGACTACCAGCACCATCAGACACCACCAAACAGAATGACTACCAGCACCATCAGACACCACCAAACAGAATGACTACCAGCACCATCAGACACCACCAAACAGAATGACAACGAGCACCATCAGACACCACCAAACAGAATGATTACCAGCACTCTCAGACACCACCAAACAGAATGACTACCAGCACCATCAGACACCACCAAACAGAATGATTACCAGCACTCTCAGACACCACCAAATAGAATGATTACCATCACCATCAGACATCACCAAACAAATAACTGTTACAAGAGAGTACCAGCACAGTGAGACACTAGATGACAAACACATTCTATAAACTCATGTAGTCTATAGAAGATCAAAGGGATAAAATTAATAATTTCTATTGACAACATTGTAGCTTTCTATAGTCAACATTGTAGCTTTCTGTTGTCGATAAAACCTTCTATAGTCAACATTGTAGCTTTCTGTTGTCAATAAAGCTTTTGCAGTTTTTTAATTTTAAATTTTACCCCCTTTTCTCCGCAATTTTGTGGTATCCAATTGTTAGCAATTACTATCTTGTGTCATCGCTACAACTCCCGTTCGGCTTGG
The DNA here is from genome assembly GCF_036934945.1 of Oncorhynchus masou masou. Classification (NCBI taxonomy): domain Eukaryota; kingdom Metazoa; phylum Chordata; class Actinopteri; order Salmoniformes; family Salmonidae; genus Oncorhynchus; species Oncorhynchus masou. The sequence goes on along the minus strand of NC_088234.1, from coordinate 12,888,918 downwards.
GAGAGACGAAGGTCGAAAGCCATGGGTCCTCCGATAAACAACCCAACCAAGCCGCACTGCTTCTTAACACAGCGCGCCTCCAACCCGGAAGCCAGCCGCACCAATGTGTCGGAGGAAACACCGTGCACTTGGCTACCTTGGTTAGCGCGCACTGCGCCCAGCCCGCCACAGGAGTCGCTTATGGGCGATGAGACAAGGACATCCCTACCGGCCAAACCCTCCTTAACCCGGACGACGCTAGGCCTGTGTGTCGCCCCATGGATCTCCCGGTCGCGGCCGGCTGCAAAAGAGCCTGGGCGCGAAGGTAAAACTTTCTATTGTCAACATTGTAGCTTTCTATTGTCAACATTGTAGCTTTCTATTGTCAACATTGTAGCTTTCTATTGTCGACATTGTAGCTTTCTATTGTCAACATTGTAGCTTTCTATTGTCAACATTGTAGCTTTCTATAGTCAACATTGTAGCTTTCTATTGTCAACATTGTAGCTTTCTATAGTCAACAATGTAGCTTTCTATTGTCAACATGGTAGCTTTCTATAGTCAACATAGTAGCTTTCTATTGTCAACATTGTAGCTTTCTATTGTCAACATTGTAGCTTTCTATTGTCAACATTGTAGCTTTCTATTGTCAACATTGTAGCTTTCTATTGTCAACATTGTAGCATTCTATTGTCAACATTGTAGCTTTCTATTGTCAACATTGTAGCTTTCTATTGTCAACATAGTCGCTTTCTATTGTCAACATAGTAGCTTTCTATTGTCAACATTGTAGCTTTCTATAGTCAACAATGTTGCTTTCTATAGTCAACAATGTAGCTTTCTATAGTCAACATTGTAGCTTTCTATTGTCGATAAAATGTTCTAATATCAACATTGCAGCTTTCTATGGTCAACATTGTAGCTTTCTATTGTCAACATTGTAGCTTTCTATAGTCAACAAGGTAGTTTTCTATAGTCAACATAGTAGCTTTCTATAGTCAACATTGTAGCTTTTTATTGTCAATAAAACTTTCTAATATCAACATTGTAGCTTTCTATTGTCAACATTGTAGCTTTCTATTGTCAACATTGTAGCTTTCTATTGTCAACATTGTTGCTTGCTATTGTCAAGATTGTAGCTTTCTATTTTCGATAAAACTTTCTAATATCAACATTGTAGCTTTCTATAGTCAACATTGTAGCTTTCTATTTTCGATAAAACTTTCTATTGTCAACATTGTAGCTTTTTATTGTCAACATTGTAGCTTTCTATTGTCAACATTGTAGCTTTCTATTGTCAACATTCTAGCTTTCTATTGTCAACATTCTAGCTTTCTATTGTCAACATTGTAGCTTCTATTTTTGATAAAACTTTCTATTGTCAACATTGTAGCTTTCTATAGTCAACATTGTAGCTTTCTATAGTCAACATTGTAGCTTTCTATTGTCAACCTTGTAGCTTTCTATAGTCAACATTGTAGCTTTCTATTTTTGATAAAACGTTCTATTGTCGACATTGTAGCTTTCTATCTTTGATAAAACGTTCTATAGTCAACATTGTAGCTTTCTATTTTTGATAAATCTTTCTATAGTCAACATTGTAGCTTTCTATTGTCAACATTGTAGCTTTCTATAGTCAACATTGAGGCTTTTTATTTTAGATAAAACTTTCTATTGTCAACATTGTAGCTTTCTATTGTCAATAAAGCTTTCTATTGTCGATAAAACGTTCTATCGTCAACATTGTAGCTTCATATTTTGTCGATAAAACGTTCTATCGTCAACATTGTAGCTTCATATTTTGTCGATAAAACGTTCTATTGTCAACATTGTAGCTTCATATTTTGTCGATAAAACTTTCTAATATCAACATTGTAGCTTTCTGTTGTCGATAAAGCTTTCTATTGTCAACATTGTAGCTTTCTATTGTCGATATTGTAGCTTTCTATTGTCAATGAAGCGTTCTATTGTCAACATTGTAGCTTTCTGTTGTCGATAAAGCTTTCTATTGTCGAGAAAATGTTCTATTGTCAACATTGTAGCTTCATATTTTGTCGATAAAGCTTTCTATTGTCAACATTGTACCTTTCTATAGTCTCAACATATGATACAGTCTATCATGGTCTTCCCACTCGGTGTCTGGCAGGTCTATAGGGATCTCAGGGCTCTGGTATATAGCTAACCCACCAGTCACCACTGCGCGCACACACACACACACACACACACACACACACACACACACACACACACACACACACACACACACACACACACACACACACACACACACACACACACACACACACACACACACACACACACACACACACACACACACACACACACACAAACACACACTGCTGTCTTATTAGTGTTTCTGTTCTTTCATCCCTGCAGCTGCATCCACACTGGTGCCAGAAGTGGGATCCGTAGGCTCTTTTGTGTGTGTGTGTGTGTGTGTGTGTGCCAGGAGTGGGATAAGAAGGATCACTGACTGAGAACACTGTTTCTATTACCACTGACGGGTCAATGTCACTCCCCCCCCCTCACCCCAAGAGCCCCAGGAGCAACCCGAGAAGGATTAAGACACCCCCCCATCCCCAAATTCTCTGGAACCCCCTGTAAACTTCAAACTCTAAAGCCCCTCATTGGGATTCTATGCTATTCAAAGAGAGATGCAGAGGTAGAGGATGCTTCCATCTAATTCCATAGTTAGATAACAGTCTTTTAGTTGTGGTGGCTGGAACTTTGAAGTAAGATGCTTTGTTTTCATGACATGGGTTCTTGAATGTAGTCTAAAAGGGCGTGTCAGAAGGGATCCAAGTGGTCTGGAGCATTCTAAGAGCATTGCATTCTTCTGATGTTTGCAGTGATCATCAACATTCCTAAAGAACTCTTCAGCCAAAAGACTAATGAAGGTTGAATCACTGGACGATGCCAAAGAAGAGAAATGGAGAGACAGAGATAGAAATATAGAGAGACAGGGTGAGAGAGGGCATTTCTCCTTTGACAAAATAAATCCATCGACCTGACAGATGTGGCATATCAAGAAGCATGACCTTTACATGATCATTATATATATCCAACTATGTGTATGTGTATATAGCTTTATATACATATATATATATACACACTACCATTCAAAAGTTTGGGGTCACTTAGACATTTTATGTCCAAAGAAAGAGGAGTGGGAGGCCTCGGTGCACAACTGAGCAGGAGGACAATTACATTAGTGTCTAGTTTGAGAAACAGACGCCTCACAAGTCCTCAACTGGCAGCTTCATTAAATAGTACCCTCAAAACACCAGTCTCAACGTCAACAGTGAAGAGGCGACTCCGGGATGCTGGCCTTCTAGGCAGAGTTGCAAAGAAAAGCCATATCTCAGACTGGCCAATAAAAATAAAATATTAAGATGGAGAAAAGAACACAGACACTGGACAGAGGAACTCTGCCAACATCCCGGAGTCACCTCTTCACTGTTGACGTTGAGGCTGGTGTTTTGCGGGGACATTTAATGAAGCTACCAGTTGAGGACTTGTGAGGTGTCTGTTTCTAAAACTAGATACTCTAATGTACTTGTCCTCTTGCTCAGTTGTGCTCCGGGGCCTCCCACTCCTCTTTCTATTCTGGTTAGAGTCAGTTTGCTCTGTTCTGTGAAGAGAGTAGTACACAGCGTTGTACGAGATCTTCAGTTTCTTGGCAATTTCTCGCATGGAATAGCCTTCATTTCCCAGAACAAGAACAGACTGACGAGTTTCAGAAGAAAGTACTTTGTTTCTGGCCATTTTGAGCCAGAAATTCACAAATTCTGATGCTCCAGATACTCAAATAGTCTAAAGAAGGTCAGTTTTATTGTTTCTTAATCAGAACTCCAGGTTTCAGCTGTGCTAACATAATTACAAAAGGGTTTTCTAATGATCAATTAGCCTTTTAAAATGATAAACTTGGATTAGCTAACACAACGTGCCATTAGAACACAGGAGTGATGGTAGCTGATAATGGGCCTCTGTAAACCTATGTGGATATTCCATTAAAAATCCATCATCATCATTTCCAGCAGCAATAGTCATTTACAACATTAACTATGTCTACATTATTTACACTATTCAATTCGATGTTATTTTAATGGACAATGTGCTTTTCTTTCAAAAACAAGGACATTTCTAAGTGACCCCAAACTTTGGAACAGTATGTGGACAAAGTGAAGGGGGGGTGATTTTCCACAGGAACGTATTCAGACCCCGTGACTTTTTCCACGTTTCGTTACGTTACAGCCTCGTTCTAAAATGGATTCAATAGATATTTTCCCCTGATCAATCCACTCACAACAGGTTTTTACAAAATTCTGCAAATGTATAAAAAAAACAACTGAAATATCACATTGTATTCAGACACTTTACTTTGTAGAAGCACCTTTGGCCGTGATTACAGACTCAATTCTTCTTGGGTATTACGCTACAAAGCTCTGTCTGGGCCACTCAAGGACATTCAGAGACTTGTCCCAAAGCCACTCCTGCGTTGTCTTTGGCTGTGTACTTAGGGCTGTTGTCCTGTTGGAAGGTGAACCTTCGCCCCAGTCTGAGGTCCTGAGCAGGTTTTCATCAATGATCTCTCTGTACTCTCCTCCGTTCATCGTTCCCGCTGAAAAACATCCCCAAAGTATGATGCTGCCACCACCAGGTGATGAGCGGTGCCTGGTTTCCTCCAGACGTGACGCTTGGCATTCAGGCCAAAGAGTTCAATCTTGTTTCTCATGGTCTTAAGAGTCCTTTTAACTCCAAGCGGCTGTCATGTGCCTTTTACTGAAGAGTGGCTTCCGTCTGGTCACTCTACCATAAAGGCCTGATTGGTGGAGTGCTGCAGAGATGGTTGTCCTTCTGGAAGGTTCTCCCATCTCCACAGAGGAGCTCTGGTCCTCTGTCAGAGTGACCATCTGGTTCTTGGATCTTCTTCCATTTAAGAATGATGGAGGTCACTGTGTTCTTGGGGACCTTCAATGCTGCAGAAATGTTTTGGTACCCTTCTCCAGATCTATGCCTCGACACAATCCTGTCTCGGAGCTCTACGGGCAATTCCTTCGACCTCATGGCTTGGTTTTTTCTCTGAAATGCACTGTCAACTGTGCAACCTTATATAGACAGGTGTGTGCCTTTCCAAATCATGTCCAATCAGTTTAATTTACCACAGGTGAACTCCAATCAAGTTGTAGAAACATCTCAAGGATGATCAATGGAAACAGGATGCACCTGAGCTCAACTTCCAGTCTCATAGCAAAGGGTCCGAATATGAAATGTAAATTAGGTATTTCTGATTTACATTTTTTATAAATGTGGAAAAATGTCTAAAAACCTGTTTTCGCTTTGTCATTATGGGGTATTGTGATGTCATTATGGGGTACTGTGTGTATATTGATGAGCATTTTTTATTTATTTAATCCATTTTAGAATAAGGCTGTAACATAACAAAATGTGGAAAAAGTGAAGGGGTCACACACGCACACGCGCACACACACACACACACTGAGTGTACAAAACATTAGGAACACCATCACATATATGTCTTTATTATGTGTGGGAACACTTTGGAACAGATTAAAATCAATTGGAGCTGATTTGCTGGTGTTTTTACTGTCTTTTATGGACAGCAATAAAACATTTAAATAAAAAGTTCTGTTCAGAAAAGTTGAGGGGCCAAATAAAAAATCTTGCAGGCCAAATTTGGCCCGCTGGGTCTTTGGAGGAGGGCCTAAGAACCACCCCGATGTGACACCCACTCTGTCACCATGTTAAGGTCTATTGGGCATGTATCACCCACAATACTGCTGGCTGGTTCACAACCACCATGACCAATCAGCAATTAATCAAAGTTATTTATAAAGCCCTTTATATATCAGCAGTTGTCTCAAAGTGCTGTACAGAAACCCAGTCTAAAACCCCAGACAACAAGCAATGCAGATGTAGAAGCATGGTGGCTAGGAACAACTCTATAGAAATCAGGAACCTAGGAAGAAACCTAGAGAGGAACCAGCCTCTGAGGTGTGGCCAGTCCTCTTCTGGCTGTGCTGGGTGGAGATTATAAGAGTACATGGTCATTAAGGCCAGATGTTCAAGATGTTCAAACGGTCATAGATGACCAGCAGGGACAAATAATAATCACAATGGTTGTAGAGGGTGCAACAGGTCAGCACCTCAGGAGTAAATGTCAGTTGGCTTTTCATAGCCGAGGATTCAGAGGTCGAGACAGTAGATACAACAATACAATGTATGCAATAATACAGTACTTTATGTATAAACTAATTAACCCATTTCATCCAAAACACACATTTATATTTGCCTCTCTCTCTCCATCTCTCTCTCTCTGGGGAACTCACTCTTGGGGGGAAGATGATGGAGGAGAGGAGAGATGGAGAGAGAGAGAGAGAGATGGAGAGATGGAAGAGAGAAGATGGAGAGCGTGGGGAAAAAAGGAGGGGACTTTTCTAATTCAGTAGCAATCAAGTTTGTACCATTATGACTGGCATCTGTCAACACAGAGAGAGAAAGAGAGACAAGGAAATAGACAGAAAGAAAGAGACATGAGCGAGGAAAGAGTGACGGAAAACGATAAAGAGAGATGGAGAGAGATAAAAAGAGATAAATAAAGAGAGAGGGAGAGAGAGAGAGGGATAGATAGATAGAGAGAGAGAGACAGCTCTGACATAAACAACTCTGTCGCCAAGGCTACATCAGCATGTGTGTTTGTGCCCTCAAATCCCCACTGCCGCCTGTTCGCTCCACAGGGAGTTACGGAGTTACATTGTCACCCGCTACACTGCCTGTCATCCTCTATGTCAACACCACACGTATACGCCTTATCGTCATGCCAACAATGTGTTATCGCCACGCCAACAACACCCTATCTCGTTATTTGATGATTATGACGTTTGGAGACCACCAGTTTGATGATATCATCAATTACATCATAGGTGTTGATGTCACAAAGTGATGACAACGATAAAAGGAATTCCACAGAGATGAGCCAGCTGGTCACTGGTCACACAGAAAACACTTCCTCTGATGACTTAGTCACTCTTTAGTAGACATGAAGAATAGCTACAGAACACAGGAGCTGGACTGGACCAAGATATAGGGAAGATATCAAGTATCTAGGTTTTCCCCATGGAAAGACCAGGGGTTGAGTTTGGCTCTCTCTGGTTCTCCCCATGGAAAGACCAGGGGTTGAGTTTGGCTCTCTCTGGGTTAACCCATGGAAATACCTGGGGTTGAGTTTGGCTCTCTCTGGGTTAACCCATGGAAATACCTGGGGTTGAGTTTGGCTCTCTCTGGGTTAAACCATGGAAATACCTGGGGTTGAGTTTGGCTCTCTCTGGGTTAAACCATGGAAATACCTGGGGTTGAGTTTGGCTCTCTCTGGGTTAAACCATGGAAATACCTGGGGTTGAGTTTGGCTCTCTCTGGGTTAAACCATGGAAATACCTGGGGTTGAGTTTGGCTCTCTCTGGGTTAAACCATGGAAATACCTGGGGTTGAGTTTGGCTCTCTCTGGGTTAAACCATGGAAATACCTGGGGTTGAGTTTGGCTCTCTCTGGGTTAAACCATGGAAATACCTGGGGTTGAGTTTGGCTCTCTCTGGGTTAACCCATGGAAATACCTGGGGTTGAGTTTGGCTCTCTCTGGGTTAACCCATGGAAATACCTGGGGTTCAAATCGGCTGAGACAGTGTTAATATTGGACATCCTACTGATGTCATATATACAGTATAGCTGCATTTTAGGCCAGGCAGGACTGATATTGGGGGTCTGGCTAAGCTTCCAGAGCTTATTCTAGAGCTGTTTAGGTTAAGAGAGATTAGTGGAGTGTTTCCTCTGAGTGTCTAGTGATCAGTAAACCAGACCAGGATCCTGATCAGATTCTGGGTCAGTCTATAGGGGATCTGCAGTAATCCTTTGGGGAGGATCCCTCTCTGTAGCTGTAGAACAATGTATTAGCACATCCAGATCCCTCTCTAGTTAGCAGTAGTACATCTGTGTGTCCTCAAATCCCCACTACCGCCTGTTCGCTCCACCGGGAGTTATGGCGTTACATTGTCGCTCTGCACCCGCTACACTGCCTGTCATCCTCTTATGTCAACATCACAGTATACGCCTTATCGTCATGCCAACAACCATGCCAACAACGCCTCAACGCCCTAACTCGCTCTTCGCTGAAAACACGCTTGGAGAACCCCCAGTTTGATGATGTCATTGATTACATCATAGGTGATGTCAAAAAGTGATGACAACGAGAAAATTCCACAGAGACGAGTCAGCTGGTCAGAAAACACTTCCTCTAATAACGTCGGACTGCAGAACAGGGAAGTGACACTTAGTCACTCTTTAGTAGACATGACGAATAGCTATAGAATACAGGAGCTGGACTGGACCAAGTGATTGGAGGCAAGATATCAAGTATCTGGGTTCTCCCATGGAAAGACCTGGGTTTGAGTTTGGCTGTCTCTGGGTTCTCCCATGGAAAGACCTGGGTTTGAGTTAGGCTGTCTCTGGGTTCTCCCCATGGAAAGACCTGGGTTTGAGTTAGGCTGTCTCTGGGTTCTCCCCATGGAAAGACCTGGGTTTGAGTTAGGCTGTCTCTGGGTTCTCCCCATGGAAAGACCTGGGTTTGAGTTAGACTGTCTCTGGGTTCTCCCCATGGAAAGACCTGGGTTTGAGTTAGGCTGTCTCTGGGTTCTCCCCATGGAAAGACCTGGGTTTGAGTTAGGCTGTCTCTGGGTTCTCCCCATGGAAAGACCTGGGTTTGAGTTAGGCTGTCTCTGGGTTCTCCCCATGGAAAGACCTGGGTTTGAGTTAGGCTGTCTCTGGGTTCTCCCATGGAAAGACCTGGGTTTGAGTTAGGCTGTCTCTGGGTTCTCCCATGGAAAGACCTGGGTTTGAGTTAGGCTGTCTCTGGGACCTAGATCCTGATCGGATCCTGGGTCAGTCTATAGGGGATCTGCAGTACTCCTTTGGGGAGGATCCCTCTCTGTAGCAGGAGAACAGAATAATGAGTCAGTCTTAAGGCAGTTGAGACATAGAACAGATCCGGATGGAGCCCTGTCTGTCTGCACAAAATGTATCCTGACAGGTGGGCCTGTCTCAGGTCTCAGACAGGATAAAGTGGATTAGACAATTCTCCCACAGGGACCTCCTGGTGTCAAGGGATGGGCAGACCCATTTTGAGGAGAAGGGGGAAACTTACCCCTCCTGTACCGCCCTACCCTACACACAAACCCCACATATACCCCCTCCCTCCCTCCCATCCCAAGGGCCCCCCTGGTGCTTCTAACCTCTCCCGAGCCTCTCTAAAATATAATCCCAGTAAATATTTGCATATCGTCTGAACATGTCATTTACTACCGATTACCTACCAATTTACTACCAACTACCAATATGTTAGCATTTTACGACTGCCTTAATGTTTCTCCAATACCTTCAAACAATTGTGATGACGTCTTAATTAATTTACGATATCAACAGACAATCTCATTGAACAGCGTACTGCTACGACATCAACTCTTGATCCCACACAGCATGCTGGTGGTCACATCTTAGCGTAGGTATGCTGATTTTAATGTCGCACCATAGCTGTAATGATCCTCGTCGTCATCCCATTAGAAAACAAATAAAGTTGATGAGGTTTTGAATGAAGTGTCTGGGGAAGGGGAGGTTTGATGGAGTCACGGGCTAAATAGCCTTCCTATTAAAATGCAATCAGGGCCAGTAATCATAAAACAACTCAGAGCAGGAGTGCTGATCTGGGATCAGGTCTCACCCTGTATCCATATAATCGTATTCATTGTGATCTAAAAGGGGCAAAACTGATCCTATATCAGAAACTTTACTCAGACGCTATACGGGTATTGAGCCCAGCTATGTTGGAGTGATCAAGCAGAGAGGAAAAGTACGAAGGCGTTTTCATTCACGACACCAGTTGTTCCTGGGAGGCTGTTCACATCATCATAACCCCCTCCATTCATCTACAGTCTACAGACTGTTCACGTCATAAACCCCCCCCCCATTAATCTACTGTCTACAGACTGTTCACATCATAACCCCTCCATTCATCTGCAGTCTACAGGCTGTTCACGTCATCATAACCCCCTCCATTCATCTACAGTCTACAGGCTGTTCACGTCATAATAACCCCCTCCATTCATCTACAGTCTACAGACTGTTCACGTCATAAACCCCCCCCCCCCATTCATCTACAGTCTACAGACTGTTCACATCATAATAACCCCTCCATTCATCTACAGTCTACAGGCTGTTCACATCATAATAACCCCCTCCATTCATCTACAGTCTACAGGCTGTTCACATCATAATAACCCCTCCATTCATCTACAGTCTACAGGCTGTTCACATCATCATAACCCCCTCCATTCATCTACAGTCTACAGGCTGTTCACGTCATAATAACCCCCTCCATTCATCTACAGTCTACAGGCTGTTCACGTCATAAACCCCCCCATTCATCTACAGTCTACAGACTGTTCACATCATAATAACCCCCTCCATTCATCTACAGTCTACAGGCTGTTCACATCATTATAACCCCCTCCATTCATCTACAGTCTACAGGCTGTTCACATCATTATATCCCCCTCCATTCATCTACAGTCTACAGGCTGTTCACATCATCATAACCCCCTCCATTCATCTACAGTCTACAGGCTGTTCACATCATTATATCCCCCTCCATTCATCTACAGTCTACAGGCTGTTCACATCATCATAACCCCCTCCATTCATCTACAGTCTACAGGCTGTTCACATCAACATAACCCCCTCCATTCATCTACAGTCTACAGGCTGTTCACATCATTATATCCCCCTCCATTCATCTACAGTCTACAGGCTGTTCACATCATCATAACCCCCTCCATTCATCTACAGTCTACAGGCTGTTCACATCATAATAACCCCCTCCATTCATCTCAGTCTACTGGCTGTTCACATCAACATAACCCCCTCCATTCATCTACAGTCTACAGGCTGTTCACATCATTATAACCCCCTCCATTCATCTACAGTCTACAGGCTGTTCACGTCATATCCCCCTCCATTCATCTCAGTCTACAGGCTGTTCACATAATAACCCCTCCATTCATCTACAGTCTACAGACTGTTCACATCATAATAACCCCCTCCATTCATCTACAGTCTACAGGCTGTTCACATCATTATAACCCCCTCCATTCATCTACAGTCTACAGGCTGTTCACATCATTATAACCCCCTCCATTCATCTACAGTCTACAGGCTGTTCACATCATTATATCCCCCTCCATTCATCTACAGTCTACAGGCTGTTCACATCTTTATAACCCCCTCCATTCATCTACAGTCTACAGGCTGTTCACATCATAATAACCCCCTCCATTCATCTACAGTCTACAGGCTGTTCACATCATTATAACCCCTCCATTCATCTACAGTCTACAGACTGTTCACATCATAATAACCCCTCCATTCATCTACAGTCTACAGGCTGTTCACATCATTATATCCCCCTCCATTCATCTACAGTCTACAGGCTGTTCACATCATTATAACCCCCTCCATTCATCTACAGTCTACAGGCTGTTCACATCATTATAACCCCCTCCATTCATCTACAGTCTACTGGCTGTTCACATCATTATAAGTCTACATGCTGTTCACATAATAACCCCCTCCATTCATATACAGTCTACAGGCTGTGAAGTTGAAGTTAGAGCAGGGCTATTGTGACATATTCTATGTAGAGAGGGGGTCAGCGTGTGCTCGTGTATGTATGCGCACGTGTGTGTGTGTGTGTGTGTGTGTGTGTGTGTGTGTGTGTGTGTGTGTGTGTGTGTGTACGCAACACAGTCAGTACTACATAGTCACTTTAAAGAGATGACCTTGTTTCCATCAGGCTAACTTTGCCTCTTTACTTCCCCCTCTCTCAGCATGTCAGAGGCTGTTCTCTATTCTATCTGGGGCACACAGCAATAAAGAATAAACTCCAGTTGAATAGAAAACACACAGAGTACATCACCGGCCCTATCTCCTATTGACCTTTTGCTAATGCTACTTCTCTGTTTTCTCTCTCCGTATGTGAGTGTGAGTGTGTGTGTGAGAGACACAGTGCGGTATCTATTTCACTTGTATTTCTATGTTCTCTTTCCCTCAAATCTGTTTACTCTAGAAATCTTAGCTACACGGCATTGTGTGTGTGTGTGTGTGTGTGTGTGTGTGTGTGTGTGTGTGTGTGTGTGTGTGTGTGTGTGTGTGTGTGTGTGTGTGTGTGTGTGTGTGTGTGTGTGTGTGTGTGTGAGGTTTGATTACAGTAAATTATGATAGATCACAAGTAGATGCAGTGGAGGTTTCATATCCACCCACATCCACCTGAGGTTGAATCTTTTCTTCTCGCTGCTCAACGAATGTCTATGAACTTCCAGAAAGACGGTGAGAGAGTACTAGCCTGAACTAGTCAATGGAAGAACACATATAACTACAGTAGCGTACCCTAGCTAGCCTAGCCTAGATTCATGAATTAGTCAATGGAAGAAAACATATAACTTCAGTAGCGTACCCTAGCTAGACTAGCCTAGCTTCATGAATTAGTCAATGGAAGAAAACATATAATTACAGTAGCGTAGCCTAGCTAGCCTAGCTTCATGAAATAGTCAATTTAAGAAAACATATAACTTCAGTAGCGTACCCTAGCTAGCCTAGCCTAGCTTCATGAATTAGTCAATGGAAGAAAACATACAACTACAGTATCGTACCCTAGCTAGCCTAGCTTAATGAAATAGTCAATGGAAGAAAACATATAATTACAGTAGCGTAGCCTAGTAGCCTAGCCTAGCTTCATGAAATAGTCAATTTAAGAAAACATATAACTACAGTAGCGTACCCTAGATAGCCTAGCCGAGGTTCATGAAATAGTCAATGGTTGAACACATATAACTACAGTAGCATACCCTAGCCAGCCTAGCTTCATGATTTAGTCAATGGAGTTTACATGTTTTTATTTAACCTTTATTTAACTAGGCAAGTCAGTTAAGAACAAATTCTTATTTTCAATGACAGCCTAGGAACAGTTGGTTAACTGCCTGTTCAGGGGCAGAACAACAGATTTGTACCTTGTCAGCTCGGGGATTTGAACTTGCAACCTTTACGGTTACGAGTTCAACACTATAACAACTAGGCTACAAT
>NC_088234.1:12863218-12870718 GCF_036934945.1 Oncorhynchus masou masou | reverse complement strand
AGACAGCAGAGAGCAGACAGCAGACAGCAGACATATCTAAAGGCAGCAGACAGCAGAGAGCAGACAGCAGACAGCAGACATATCTAAAGGCAGCAGAGAGCAGACAGCAGACTTATCTAAAGGCAGCAGACAGCAGACATATCTAAAGGCAGCAGACAGACGACATATCTAAAGGCAGCAGACAGCAGACATATCTAAAGGCAGCAGACAGCAGACAGCAGAAATATCTAAAGGCAGCAGACAGCAGACAGCAGACAGCAGACATATCTAAAGGCAGCAGACAGCAGACAGCAGACAGCAGACATATCTAAAGGCAGCAGACAGCAGACAGCAGACATATCTAAAGGCAGCAGACAGCAGACAGCAGACATATCTAAAGGCAGCAGACAGCAGACAGCAGACATATCTAAAGGCAGCAGACAGCAGACATATCTAAAGGCAGCAGACAGCAGACAGCAGACATATCTAAAGGCAGCAGACAGCAGACAGCAGACATATCTAAAGGCAGCAGACAGCAGACATATCTAAAGGCAGCAGACAGCAGACAGCAGACAGCAGACATAACTAAAGGCAGCAGACAGCAGACATATCAAAAGTCATATGCACATCACACGGTTGAATAAATCACACTGTCGTATCCCTTCATCAAGTGTAGTACTTAGCATAGCATTTCGTAGTATATTGCAGAATACTATAGTAAATACTAAAGAATCATCTACAAAAAATACTGTTGTGAATACTACAGAAATGTCTGCAAAAACACTAAACATTCAGACCCCAGTCCTACCTACCTACAGGTTACAGAACATTCAGAGCCCAGTCCTACCTACCTACAGGTTACAGAACATTCAGACCCCAGTCCTACCTACCTACAGGTTACAGAACATTCAGACCCCAGTCCTACCTACCTACAGGTTACAGATCATTCAGACCCCAGTCCTACCTACCTACAGGTTACAGATCATTCAGACCCTAGTCCTACCTACCTACAGGTTACAGATCATTCAGACCCTAGTCCTACCTACCTACAGGTTACAGATCATTCAGACCCTAGTCCTACCTACCTACAGGTTACAGAACATTCAGACCCCAGTCCTACCTACCTACCTACAGGTTACAGATCATTCAGACCCCAGTCCTACCTACCTACAGGTTACAGAACATTCAGACCCCAGTCCTACCTACCTACAGGTTACAGATCATTCAGACCCCAGTCCTACCTACCTACAGGTTACAGAACATTCAGACCCCAGTCCTACCTACCTACCTACCTACAGGTTACAGAACATTCAGACCCCAGTCCTACCTACCTACCTACAGGTTACAGAACATTCAGACCCCAGTCCTACCTACCTACAGGTCACAGAACATTCAGACCCCAGTCCTACCTACCTACCTACAGGTTACAGAACATTCAGACCCCAGTCCTACCTACCTACAGGTTACAGAACATTCAGAGCCCAGTCCTACCTACCTACAGGTTACAGAACATTCAGACCCCAGTCCTACCTACCTACAGGTTACAGAACATTCAGACCCCAGTCCTACCTACCTACAGGTTACAGAACATTCAGAGCCCAGTCCTACCTACCTACAGGTTACAGAACATTCAGAGCCCAGTCCTACCTACCTACAGGTTACAGAACATTCAGACCCCAGTCCTACCTACCTACAGGTTACAGATCATTCAGAACCCAGTCCTACCTACCTACAGGTTACAGAACATTCAGACCCCAGTCCTACCTACCTACAGGTTACAGAACATTCAGAGCCCAGTCCTACCTACCTACAGGTTACAGAACATTCAGAGCCCAGTCCTACCTACCTACAGGTTACAGAACATTCAGACCCCAGTCCTACCTACCTACCAATTGAGATGGTTTGGGATGAGTTAGGGTGGCTGGAGTCTGACCATTTTTTGGTGTTTATATTATATATTATAAACTGTAAATACTACAGTAAATTCCTCAAAAACACTACAGTGAATACTATAGTTTTCCTACCATAGTATACTACAGAATTTTTTCATGTGGGAAGTGCTATCCAGTATGTAGTGCATAGCGGTTAGGGCTTTTAAATGTGTATGTGTGAGTGTATGTATGTGTGTGTTTTATAGTAAGCCTCTTAGGGCAGACCCTGAAAGCGTTAGTGAGGCTCCCTCCCTCCCTCTCTACCCATCCCTCCCTCCCTCCCTCTCTACCCATCCCTCCCTCCCTCCCTCCCTCCCTCTCTACCCATCCCTCCCTCCCTCCCTCCCTCCCTCCCTCTCTACCCATCCCTCCCTCCCTCCCTCTCTACCCATCCCATCCCTCCCTCCCTCACTACCCATCCCTCCCTCCCTCTATACCCATCCCTCCCGCCCTCCCTCCCTCTCTACCCATCCCTCCCTCCCTCCCTCCCTCCCTCCCTCCCTCCCTCCCTCCCTCCCTCCCTCCCTCCCTCCCTCCCTCCCTCCCTCCCTCTCTACCCATCCCTCCCTCCCTCCCTCCCTCTCTACCCATCCCTCCCTCCCTCCCTCTCTACCCATCCCTCCCTCCCTCTCTACCCATCCCTCCCTCCCTCCCTCCCTCTCTACCCATCCCTCCCTCCCACCCTCTCTACCCACCCCCTCCCTCCCTCCCTCTCTACCCATCCCTCCCTCCCACCCTCTCTACCCATCCCTCCCTCCCTCCCTCTCTACCCATCCCTCCCTCCCTCCCTCCCTCTCTACCCATCCCTCCCTCCCTACCTACCCTCTCTACCCATCCCTCCCTCCCTCCCTCCCTCTCTACCCATCCCTCCCTCCCTCCCTCTCTCTCTACCCACCCCTCCCTCCCTCTCTACCCATCCCTCCCCTCCCTCCCTCTCTACCCACCCCTCCCTCCCTCTCTACCCATCCCTCCCTCCCTCCCTCCCTCTCTACCCACCCCTCCCTCCCTCTCTACCCATCCCTCCCTCCCTCCCTCCCTCTCTACCCACCCCCTCCCTCCCTCTCTACCCATCCCTCCCTCCCTCCCTCCCTCTCTACCCATCCCTCCCTCCCTCCCTCCCTCTCTACCCATCCCTCCCTCCCTCTCTACCCATCCCTCCCTCCCTCTCTACCCATCCCTCCCTCCCTCCCTCCCTCTCTACCCATCCCTCCCTCCCTCTCTACCCATCCCCCTCCCTCCCTCCCTCCCTCTCTCCCTCCCTCCCTCCCTCCCTCCCTCTCTACCCATCCCTCCCTCCCACCCTCCCTCTCTACCCATCCCTCCCCTCCCTCCCTCCCTCCCTCCCTCTCTACCCATCCCTCCCTCCCTCTCTACCCATCCCTCCCTCCCTCTCTACCCATCCCTCCCCCTCCCTCCCTCCCTCCCTCTCTACCCATCCCTCCCTCCCTCCCTCCCTCCCTCTCTACCCATCCCTCCCTCCCTCCCTCTCTACCCATCCCTCCCTCCCACCCTCCCTCTCTACCCACCCCTCCCTCCCTCTCTACCCATCCCTCCCTCCCTCTCTACCCATCCCTCCCTCCCTCTCTACCCATCCCTCCCTCCCTCCCTCTCTACCCATCCCTCCCTCCCTCCCTCTCTACCCATCCCTCCCTCCCTCCCTCTCTACCCATCCCATCCCTCCCTCCCTCTCTACCCATCCCTCCCTCCCTCCCTCCCTCTCTACCCATCCCTCCCTCCCACCACCCTCCCTCTCTACCCACCCCTCCCTCCCTCTCTACCCATCCCTCCCTCCCTCCCTCTCTACCCACCCCCTCCCTCCCTCTCTACCCATCCCATCCCTCCCTCCCTCTCTACCCACCCCTCCCTCCCTCTCTACCCATCCCTCCCTCCCTCTCTACCCATCCCATCCCTCCCTCCCTCCCTCTCTACCCACCCCTCCCTCCCTCTCTACCCATCCCATCCCTCCCTCCCTCTCTACCCATCCCTCCCTCCCTCCCTCTCTACCCATCCCTCCCTCCCTCTCTACCCACCCCTCCCTCCCTCTCTACCCATCCCATCCCTCCCTCCCTCTCTACCCATCCCTCCCTCCCTCCCTCTCTACCCATCCCTCCCTCCCTCTCTACCCACCCCTCCCTCCCTCTCTACCCATCCCATCCCTCCCTCCCTCTCTACCCACCCCTCCCTCCCTCTCTACCCATCCCATCCCTCCCTCCCTCTCTACCCATCCCTCCCTCCCTCTCTACCCATCCCATCCCTCCCTCCCTCCCTCTCTACCCACCCCTCCCTCCCTCTCTACCCATCCCATCCCTCCCTCCCTCTCTACCCATCCCTCCCTCCCTCCCTCTCTACCCATCCCTCCCTCCCTCTCTACCCACCCCTCCCTCCCTCTCTACCCACCCCTCCCTCCCTCTCTACCCATCCCTCCCTCCCTCCCTCTCTACCCACCCACCCCTCCCTCTCTACCCATCCCATCCCTCCCTCCCTCTCTACCCATCCCTCCCTCCCTCTCTACCCACCCCCCTCCCTCCCTCTCTACCCACCCCTCCCTCCCTCTCTACACATCCCTCCCTCCCTCTCTACCCACCCCTCCCTCCCTCTCTACCCATCCCTCCCTCCCTCCCTCTCTACCCACCCCCCTCCCTCCCTCTCTACCCATCCCATCCCTCCCTCCCTCTCTACCCATCCCCCCTCCCTCCCTCTCTACCCATCCCATCCCTCCCTCCCTCTCTACCCATCCCTCCCTCCCTCTCTACCCATCCCATCCCTCCCTCCCTCCCTCTCTACCCACCCCTCCCTCCCTCTCTACCCATCCCTCCCTCCCTCCCTCTCTACCCATCCCTCCCTCCCTCTCTACCCACCCCTCCCTCCCTCTCTACCCATCCCATCCCTCCCTCCCTCTCTACCCATCCCATCCCTCCCTCTCTACCCACCCCTCCCTCCCTCCCTCCCTCTCTGCCCATCCCTCCCTCCCTCCCTCTCTACCCATCCCTCCCTCCCTCCCTCTCTACCCATCCCTCCCTCCCTCCCTCTCTACCCATCCCTCCCTCCCTCTCTACCCATCCCATCCCTCCCTCTCTACCCATCCCTCCCTCCCTCCCTCTCTACCCATCCCTCCCTCAGTAATGGTTCATGGGGGGATTATGTGGCCGCAGCAGACCCTTTGTTGCTGTAATAAAATAAATGGTATTTTAAATGAGGGAGGAAGGGAGGGGTAGAGAGGGAGGGATGGGTAGAGAGGGAGGGAGGGAGGGGTGGAGAGGGAGGAAGGGAGGGGTGGAGAGGGAGGGAGGGGTAGAGAGGGAGGAAGGGAGGGGTAGAGAGAGAGAAAAATAAAGAGAGAGAGAAAGAGGGAGCACTATGTCACAGAGTAGCTGATAGAAGGCCACAGCGCAGAGAGATTAAGTGCTACAGTACCTTCTGTAGAAACACAAACACACACCCACACCCACACACACACACACACACACACACAGAGATGCGTATGAACCCCAATATCTCTACCTGCACCCCAGTATCTCTACCTGCACCCCAATATCTCTACCTGCACCCCAGTATCTCTACCTGCACCCCATTATCTCTACCTGCACCCCATTGTCTCTACCTGCACCCCATTGTCTCTACCTGCACCCCAGTATTTCTACCTGCACCCCATTGTCTCTACCTGCACCCCAGTATCTCTACCTGCACCCCAGTATTTCTACCTGCACCCCATTGTCTCTAACTGCACCCCATTGTCTCTACCTGCACCCCATTGTCTCTACCTGCACCCCATTGTCTCTACCTGCACCCCATTGTCTCCACCTGCACCCCATTATCTCTACCTGCACCCCAGTATTTCTACCTGCACCCCATTATCTCTACCTGCCCCCATTATCTCTACCTGCACCCCATTATCTCTACCTGCACCCCATTATCTCTACCTGCTCCCCATTATCTCTACCTGCACCCCATTATCTCTACCTGCTCCCCATTATCTCTACCTGCCCCCATTATCTCTACCTGCCCCCCATTATCTCTACCTGCTCCCCATTATCTCTACCTGCACCCCATTATCTCTACCTGCTCCCCATTATCTCTACCTGCACCCCATTGTCTCTACCTGCACCCCATTGTCTCTACCTGCACCCCATTATCTCTACCTGCACCCCATTGTCTCTACCTGCACCCCATTATCTCTACCTGCACCCCATTGTCTCTACCTGCTCCCCATTGTCTCTACCTGCACCCCATTGTCTCTACCTGCACCCCATTGTCTCTACCTGCACCCCATTGTCTCTAACTGCACCCCATTGTCTCTACCTGCACCCCATTGTCTCTACCTGCACCCCAGTATCTCTACCTGCACCCCAATATCTCTACCTGCACCCCATTATCTCTACCTGCACCCCATTATCTCTACCTGCACCCCATTATCTCTACCTGCACCCCATTATCTCTACCTGCACCCCATTATCTCTACCTGCACCCCATTATCTCTACCTGCTCCCCATTATCTCTACCTGCCCCCATTATCTCTACCTGCCCCCCATTATCTCTACCTGCACCCCATTATCTCTACCTGCACCCCATTATCTCTACCTGCACCCCATTATCTCTACCTGCACCCCATTATCTCTACCTGCACCCCATTATCTCTACCTGCACCCCATTATCTCTACCTGCACCCCAGTATCTCTACCTGCACCCCATTATCTCTACCTGCACCCCATTATCTCTACCTGCACCCCATTATCTCTACCTGCACCCCATTATCTCTACCTGCACCCCATTATCTCTACCTGCTCCCCATTATCTCTACCTGCTCCCCATTATCTCTACCTGCCCCCATTATCTCTACCTGCCCCCCATTATCTCTACCTGCCCCCCATTATCTCTACCTGCACCCCATTATCTCTACCTGCACACCAGTATCTCTACCTGCACATCATCTTCTGCACATCTATCACTCCAGTGTTTATGCTAAATTGTAATTATTTAGCCTCTATGGCCTATTTATTGCCTTACCTCTCTTATCCTACCTCATCTGCTCACACTGTATATAGATTGTTCTATTGTATTATTGACTGTATGTTTGTTTACTTCATGTGTAACTCTGTGTTGCTGTTTGTGTCGAACTGCTTTGCTTTATCTTGGCCAGGTCGCAGTTGTAAATGAGAACTTGTTCTCAACTAGCCTACCTGGCTAAATAAGGTGAAATAATAAATAAACAAACACAATAACCTTCATTCAAACAATTGCTTCAAGCACGCATAATGCCTGACTGGTGTAACATGTATTACAAATTGTCAGGTCAACTGGCAAGGGAACTTTTAGTACAGTTGAACAGTAATACAGTATTATAGCACATTAGTAGTACAGTAGAACAGTAGTACAGTAATACAGTATTATAGTACATTAGTAGTACAGCAGAACAGCAGTACAGTATTATAGTACATTAGTAGTACAGTAGTACAGTATTATAGTACATTAGTAGTACAGTAGTACAGTATTATAGTATATTAGTAGTACAGTAGTAAAATAGTACAGTAACACAGTATTATAGTAGATTAGCAGAACAGTAATACAGTAGTACAGTATTATAGTAGATTAG
>NC_088234.1:12843218-12858218 GCF_036934945.1 Oncorhynchus masou masou | reverse complement strand
TCCCCACGTCTCCATCTCTCTCTCTCTCCCCACCTCTCCATATCTCTCTCTCTCCCCACCTCTCCATCTCTCTCTCTCTCTCTCTCTCTCTCTCTCTCTCTCTCTCTCCCCACCTCTCCATGTCTCCATCTCTCTCTCTCTCCCACTTCTCCATCTCTCTCTCTCTCCCACTTCTCCATCTCTATCTCTCTCTCCACTTCTCCATCTCTCTCTCTCCCACTTCTCCATCTCTATCTCTCTCCCCACGTCTCCATCTCTCTCTCTCTCTCTCTCTCTCTCTCTCTCTCTCTCTCTCTCTCTCTCTCTCTCTCTCTCTCTCTCTCTCTCTCTCTCTCTCCCCACCTCTCCATGTCTCCATCTTTCTCTCTCTCCCACTTCTCCATCTCTCTCTCTCTCCCACTTCTCCATCTCTATCTCTCTCTCCCACTTCTCCATCTCTCTCTCCCACTTCTCCATCTCTATCTCTCTCTCCCCTTCTCCATCTCCTATCTCTCTCTCTCTCTCTCTCTCTCTCTCTCTCTCTCTCTCTCTCTCTCTCTCTCTCTCTCTCCCCACCTCTCCATATCTCTCTCTCTCCCCACCTCCTCATATCTCTCCCCACCTCTCCATATCTCTCTCTCTCCCCACCTCCTCATATCTCTCCCCACATCTCCATATCAATTCAATTCAATTCAATTCAAGGGCTTTATTGGCATGGGAAACATACACATACAGACGTTTCAAACCAGTAAAGACATTACAAATGTCATTATATATATATACAGTGTTTTAACAATGTACAAATGGTTAAAGGACACATATCTCTCTCTCTCCCCGTCTCTCCATATCTCTCTCTCTCCACCTCTCCATATCTCTCTCTCTCCACCTCTCCATATCTCTCTCTCTCTCCACCTCTCCATATCTCTCTCTCTCCACCTCTCCATATCTCTCTCTCTCTCCTCCTCTCCATATCTCTCTCTCTCTCCATATCACTCCCCACCTCTCCATATCTCTTTCTCTTTCACCACCTCTCCCTCTCTCTCCCTCTCTCCCTCTCTCTCTCTCTCTCTCTCTGCCCAAAAAAAGATCTCAGAGCAGCTGTCTCCTTACTGATCTCCCTCCACCCTGCTCTCCATTCACCCTGCTCTCCATTCACTATTTCACAAACTCCCTGCCTTCCCATTCTACTTCTTTCTCTTTTCAACTCCCTCCCTTTAGCTCATTTTACCAGACGGTCTCCACACACACACACACACACACACACACACACACACACACACACACACACACACACACACACACACACACACACACACACACACACACACACACACACACACACAGACAGACAGACAGACAGACAGACAGACAGACAGACAGACAGACAGACAGACAGACAGACAGACACACAGACACACAGACACACAGACACACAGACACACACTAGGTAACCCAGGCGTGAGTGACTCTGACCTTAACCCCCTGAGTGGTCTCCATGACAAAGAGGTGTAGTTAGGTGGACAAGACAACCAATCCCCTCTGGGTTGGTGGAGGTGACGCACACTAACCTGCTAGTGCGTCACAGGGCTGGGACTCCAAGGACACCAATCATATGTCTCCAATGACCTTTGAGATCTGACTAGGGGTTAGTGGTGGACAAACAGAGAACACTACCATACTGTAGATCTGACTTGGGGTTAGTGGTGGACTAACAGAGAACACTACCATACTGTAGGTCTGACTAGGGGTTAGTGGTGGACTAACAGAGAACACTACCATACTGTAGGTCTGACTAGGGGTTAGTGGTGGACTAACAGAGAACACTACCATACTGTAGGTCTGACTAGGGGTTAGTGGTGGACTAACAGAGAACACTACCATACTGTAGGTCTGACTAGGGGTTAGTGGTGGACTAACAGAGAACACTACCATACTGTAGGTCTGACTAGGGGTTAGTGGTGGACTAACAGAGAACACTACCATACTGTAGGTCTGACTAGGGGTTAGTGGTGGACTAACAGAGAACACTACCATACTGTAGGTCTGACTAGGGGTTAGTGGTGGACTAACAGAGAACACTACCATACTGTAGGTCTGACTAGGGGTTAGTGGTGGACTAACAGAGAACACTACCATACTGTAGGTCTGACTAGGGGTTAGTGGTGGACTAACAGAGAACACTACCATACTGTAGGACCACAGGGGTCTGGTTTAAGCTGCCGTCATCACTGACATCACAGATGTCTTTGCAGTAACGGGCTTCAACACGACTGTGACATTTAACCTCCTCTCCCCGTGACACTGCCACAACACTCAGGGTCACTCTCTCCTCTCCCCCACCTCTCTTCTCATCCACCTCTCTTCTCCTCCACCTCTCTTCCTCTCTTCCTCTCCTCTCTCCCTCTCTTCTCCTCCACCTCTCGCCCGCTCTCCCTCTCCTCCACCTCTCTCCCTCTCTTCTCCACCTCTCTCCCTCTCTCATCCTCCACCTCTCTCCCTCTCTCATCCTCCACCTCTCTCCCCTCTCATCCTCCACCTCTCTCCCTCTCTCATCCTCCACCCCCTCTCTTCTCCACCTCTCTCCCTCTCTTCTCCCCCACCTCTCTCCCTCTCCTCCACCTCTCCCTCAACTCTCTAATATCACCATAGTATAATATCACTATATATAATATCACTGTAGTATAATATCACTATAGTATAAAATCACTATAGTATAATGTAATATCACTATATAATAATATAATATCACTATAGTATAATATAATATCACTACAGTATAATATAATATCACTGTAGTTTAATGTAATATCACTATAGTATAATATCACTATAGTTTAATGTAATATCACTATAGAACAATAGAATATCACAATAGTTTAATGTAATACCACTATAGTATAATATCACTATATATAATATCACTGCAGTATAGTATCACTATAATATAAAAGCACTATATATAATATCACTACAGTATAATATCACTATAGTATAATATCACTATATATAATATCACTATATAATAATATAATATCACTATATATATTATCACTATACAATAGTATAATATCACTATAGTATAATATCACTATATATAATATCACTATATATAATATAATATCACTATAGTATAATATCACTATATATAATATCACTATATAATAGTATAATATCACTATAGTATAATATCACTATACTATTGTCACACCTTGGTCTTAGTATTGTGTGTTTTAGTTTATTAGTTAGTCAGACCAGGGTGTGACATGGGGTTATTATGTATTGTATTTTCGTTTTGGGGTTTGTAGTGTTTGGGATTCTAGTTGATTAGGGGTGTGTGTGGTGTTAATTAGGTTGGCTGCCTGAGGCGGTTCTCAATCAGAGTCAGGTGCTTCTCGTTGTCGCTGATTGGGAACCGTATTTAGGTAGCCTGTTTTTCGCTTTGCATTTCGTGGGTGATTGTTCCTGTCTCTGTGCTAGTTTCACCAGTCAGGCTGTATTAGGTTTCGTTCTGTTTGTTGTTTTCTTTGTATTTATTTTAGTTATTCGTGTTAGTTTGTTCGTTTTGTCTTCATCAATAAACATGAGTAACTTACACGCTGCATTTCGGTCCGACTCTCCTTCAACAACAAAAGAACGCCGTTACAGAATCACCCACCAAACTCGGACCGAGCAGCGTGTCAACAGGCAGGTACAGCGCAAAGAGGAGCCGCGCAAAGAGGAGCCTCGTTTTAAGGAGTTTTGGACATGGGAGGAAATCCTGGACGGAAGAGGACCCTGGGCTAAACCAGAAGAGTGTAGCCGCCCTAAAGCGCAGCAGGCGAAGAGTAAACCGGAGCAGCGTGTTAACAGGCAGCGACAGCTGGAGCAGCAAAGGGAGGAGGAATTATTCAGAGAATGGACATGGGAAGACGAACTGGACGGAGAAGGACCCTGGGCTCAGCCAGGTGAATATCGCCGCCCCAAGGAGGAATTAGAAGCGGCTAAAGCGGAGAGGCGCAAATATGAGGAGGCAGCACGGCGACTTGGCTGGAAGCCCGAAAAGCAGCCCCAAAACTTTTTTTGGGGGGGGCTATCAGGGAGTATGGCTGCGTCAGGTAGGAGACCTGCGCAATCTCCCTGTGCATACCGGAGGGCTAGAGAGACCGGACAGGCACCGTGTTATGAGGTGCGCACGGTGTCCCCAGTGCGGGTGCATAGCCCGGTGCGGTATATTTCAGCTCCGCGTATCGGCCGGGCTAGATTGAGCGTCGAGCCAAATGCTATGAAGCCGGCTCTACGCATCCGTTCTCCAGTGCGTCTCCTTGGGCCGGTTTTCATGGCACCAGCCTTGCGCTCTGTTTCTCCGGTTCGCCTACATAGCCCAGTGCGGGCTATTTCTCCTCACAGCACTGGCAGGGCAACCGAGAGTATTCAACCAGGTAAGGTTGGGCAGGCTCGGTGCTCAAGAGCTCCAGTGCGCCTGCACGGTCCGGTCTATTCAGAACCACCTCCACACCCCAGCCCTCCAGTAGCAGCTCCCCGCACTAGGCTTCCTGTGCGTGTCCTCGGCCAAATACCACCAGTGCCAGCACCACGCATCAGGCCTACAGTGCGCCTCGCCTGTTCAGCGCAGCCAGCGCTTTCTCCCTCTCCTGCGCTGTCGGAGTCTCCCGTCTGTTCAGCGGTTCTAGAGCCTTCCTCCTCTACAGCGCTGCTGGAGTCTCCTGTCTGTTCAGCGCAGCCAGCGCTTTCTCCCTCTCCTGCACTGTCGGAGTCTCCCGTCTGTTCAGCGGTTCTAGAGCCTTCCTCCTCTACAGCGCTGCTGGAGTCTCCTGTCTGTTCAGCGCAGCCAGCGCTTTCTCCCTCTCCTGCGCTGTCGGAGTC
This sequence comes from Oncorhynchus masou masou, assembly GCF_036934945.1. Classification (NCBI taxonomy): domain Eukaryota; kingdom Metazoa; phylum Chordata; class Actinopteri; order Salmoniformes; family Salmonidae; genus Oncorhynchus; species Oncorhynchus masou. Next base: position 12,853,376 of record NC_088234.1, on the reverse strand, counting down.
TCCCGTCTGTTCAGCGGTTCTAGAGCCTTCCTCCTCTACAGCGCTGCTGGAGTCTCCTGTCTGTTCAGCGCAGCCAGCGCTTTCTCCCTCTCCTGCACTGTCGGAGTCTCCCGTCTGTTCAGCGGTTCTAGAGCCTTCCTCCTCTACAGCGCTGCTGGAGTCTCCTGTCTGTTCAGCGCAGCCAGCGCTTTCTCCCTCTCCTGCGCTGTCGGAGTCTCCCGTCTGTTCAGCGGTTCTAGAGCCTTCCTCCTCTACAGCGCTGCCGGAGCCTCCTGTTTGTATAGAGCAGCCTGAGCTGCCAGTCTACATTAAGCAACCAGAGCTGTCAGTTTGTATAGAGCAGCCTGAGCTGCCAGTCTACATTAAGCAGCCAGAGCTGTCAGTTTGTATAGAGCAGCCTGAGCTGCCAGTCTACATTAAGCAGCCAGAGCTGTCAGTTTGTATAGAGCAGCCTGAGCTGTCAGTCTACATTGAGCAGCCAGAGCTGTCAGTTTGCATTGAGCAGCCTGAGCTGCCAGTCTGCATGGAGTTGCCAGTCTGCATGGAGCTGCCAATCTGCAAGATGCCGCCAGAGCTGTCAATCTGCATGGAGCAGCCTGAGCCGTCAGCCAGCATGAAGCAGCCAGATCTGCCAGTCAGCCAGACTCTTCCAGATCTGCCAGTCAGCCAGACCATTCCAGTCAGCCAGACTCTTCCAGATCTGCCAGTCAGCCAGACCATTCCAGTCAGCCAGACTCTTCCAGATCTGCCAGTCAACCAGACTCTTCCAGATCTGCCAGTCAGCCAGACTCTTCCAGATCTGCCAGTCATCCAGACTCTTCCAGATCTGCCAGTCATCCAGACTCTTCCAGATCTGCCAGTCATCCAGACTCTTCCAGATCTGCCAGTCATCCAGACTCTTCCAGATCTGCCAGTCATCCAGACTCTTCCAGATCTGCCAGTCGTCCAGACTCTTCCAGAGCTGCCAGTCATCCAGACTCTTCCAGATCTGCTAGTCAGCCAGGATCCGCCAGTCAGCCAGGATCCGCCAGTCAGCCAGGATCTGCCAGATCTGCTAGTCAGCCAGGATCCGCCAGTCGGCCAGGATCCGCCAGTCGGCCAGGATCCGCCAGTCGGCCAGGATCCGCCAGTCGGCCAGGATCCGCCAGTCGGCCAGGATCCGCCAGTCAGCCAGGATCCGCCAGTCAGCCCGGATCTGCCGGATTCTACTTCCTGGCTGGGCTTTTTCTCAGTACTGGGCTTTTTCTCAGTGCTGGGCTGCCTCTCAGTGCTGAGCTGCCTCTCAGTCCTGAGCTGCCCCTCTGTCCCGAGCTGCCCCTCTGTCCCGAGCTGCCCCTCTGTCCCGAGCTGTCCCTCAGTCCCGAGCTGCCTCAGTCCCGAGCTGCCCCTCAGTCACGAGCTGCTCTTCTATTATGTAGGGTTCTGGGTGAGGACTATTCGGCCATGGTCGGCGGTTAGGGTGGATTATCATTGGACGCGAAGGGGAGGAACATTGACATTTTTGAAGTGGGGTCCACGTCCGGAGCCGGAACCGCCACCATGGACAGATGCCCACCCGGACCCTCCCTATGGTTTTGAGGTGCGTTCGGGAGTCCGCACCTTAGGGGGGTTCTGTCACGCCTTGGTCTTAGTATTGTGTGTTTTAGTTTATTAGTTAGTCAGACCAGGGTGTGACATGGGGTTATTATGTATTGTATTTTCGTTTTGGGGTTTGTAGTGTTTGGGATTCTAGTTGATTAGGGGTGTGTGTGGTGTTAATTAGGTTGGCTGCCTGAGGCGGTTCTCAATCAGAGTCAGGTGCTTCTCGTTGTCGCTGATTGGGAACCGTATTTAGGTAGCCTGTTTTTCGCTTTGCATTTCGTGGGTGATTGTTCCTGTCTCTGTGCTAGTTTCACCAGTCAGGCTGTATTAGGTTTCGTTCTGTTTGTTGTTTCCTTTGTATTTATTTTAGTTATTCGTGTTAGTTTGTTCGTTTTGTCTTCATCAATAAACATGAGTAACTTACACGCTGCATTTCGGTCCGACTCTCCTTCAACAACAAAAGAACGCCGTTACAACTATAATATAATATCACTACAGTATAATATCACCCCAGGGCAGTGATTGGGGACATTGCCCTGTGTAGGGGGTTGTCTTTCAGATGGGATGATACACTGGTGTCCTGACTCTCTGTGGTCACTAAAGATCCCCTGACACGTATTGTAAGAGGAGAGGTGTTAACCCTGGTGTCCAGTCTAAATTCACAATCTGGCCCTCATACCATCAGTCACCTAATCATCTCCCCTGTATCTATTCTACCTCATCTGCTGTCTCTAACGCTGAATGATTGGCTCCTGAGGTGCTGATCTGTTGCACCCTCTACAACCACTGTGATTATTATTATTTGACCCTGCTGGTCGTCTATGAACATTTGAATATCTTGGCCATGTTCTGTTATAATCTCCACCCGGCACAGCCAGAAGAGGACTGGCCACCCCTCGTCGCCTGGTTCCTCTCTAGGTTTCTTCCTAGGTTCCTGCCTTTCTAGGGAGTTTTCCCTAACCATCGTGATTCTATACCTACATGCTGTTTGGGGTTTTAGGCTGGGTTTCTGTACAGCACTTCTGAGATATCAGCTAATTTAAAAAGGGCTTTAAAAAACACATTTGATTGATTGACTAAGCTGGTAAAATAAGTGTTAAATGAAAAGGCATAATATAATAACACTAGCCTAGAACTACCGATAACCCATATTATTCATAACTCACTCATTACCACATCACCCTATCAGACACATGACCACAGCTCAGCTCTAGAGAACAAGTACGCAAATATTTCCTGTATTATGATGTACTGTGCAGCTGTATATTGTGTTAATGTGCAGGAATAATTGTTAAAAAAGAATAAATAAAATGTAAATATATATATAAAGAAACGCATACCTTTGCCTTTCAGTCATATTTCTTGAAACCCATTCTGTCCTACAGATGTCCAATAATGGTCAATGCCTCTAATAGCTACAGACCCCAACACATCTCTTAGCATCTGTCTGGTAGACATACTGTATCGGATCTCATAGGTTCAGATGAATTAACAACACAGGGCCACTCCTCTGAGACATGAAAACAAACAGCCCCTATCCATGTTAATGAGCCTTCATTAAACACACATGTACTGTATGTGCATGCGCACACACACACGCACACACACACCACGGACACACGCACACACACACACACACACATACACACACACACACACTCCACGGACACACACAAGCCATAGAACACATTGATATTCTCTAAGCACACTGTGCTACATCTGGACTCTTCAGATCGATAGAGAGGGAGAGAGGGAGATGAGGAGAGGGGGGAGCGAGGGAGATGAGGAGAGGGGGGAGAGAGGGAGACAGGGAGAGAGAGAGAGGGAAAGGAAGGAGAGAGAGAGGGAGACATGGAGAGAGGGAGACAGAGAGAGAGAGAGGGAAAGGAAGAAGGAGAGAGAGAGGGAGACATGGAGAGAGGGAGACAGGGAGAGAGAGAGAGGGAAAGCAAGAGGGAGAGAGAGAGAGGGAGACATGGAGAGGGAGACAAGAAGAGAGGGAGAGGGAAAGGAAGAGGGAGAGAGAGAGAGGGAGACATGGAGAGAGGAAGAGGGAGACAGGGAGAGGGAGACAGGGAGAGAGGGAGACAGGGAGAGAGGGAGACAGGGAGAGGGAGACAGGGAGAGGGAGAGGGAAAGGAAGACGGAGAGAGAGAGAGGGATACATGGAGAGAGGGAGACAGGGAGAGGGAGACAGGGAGAGGGAGAGAGGGAAAGGAAGAAGGAGAGAGAGAGAGGGATACATGGAGAGAGGGAGACAGGGAGAGGGAGACAGGGAGAGGGAGAGAGGGAAAGGAAGAAGGAGAGAGAGAGGGAGACATGGAGAGGGAGACAGGAAGAGAGGGAGAGGGAAAGGAAGAGGGAGAGAGAGAGGGAGACATGGAGAGAGGAAGAGGGAGACAGGGAGAGGGAGACAGGGAGAAAGAGACAGGGAGAGGGAGACAGGAAGAGAGGGAGAGGGAAACGAAGATGGAGAGAGAGAGAGGGATACATGGAGAGAGGGAGACAGGGAGAGGGAGACAGGGATAGGGAGACAGGGAGAGGGAGACAGGGAGAGGGAGACAGGGAGAGGGAGACAGGGAGAGGGAGACAGGGAGAGGGAGACAGGAAGAGGGGAGAGGGAAAGGAAGAGGGAGAGAGAGAGAGGGAGACATGGAGAGAGGGAGACAGGGAGAGGGAGACAGGGAGAGGGAGACAGGGATAGGGAGACAGGGAGAAGGAGACAGGGAGAGGGAGACAGGGAGAGAGGGAGAGGAAAATGAATTGACAAAAGAACATTAGAGAGGTAAGAGAACAGGAGTCACTCAAAGGACAACTGTGTGTGTGTGTGTGTGTGTGTGTGTGTGTGTGTGTGTGTGTGTGTGTGTGTGTGTGTGTGTGTGTGTGTGTGTGTGTGTGTGTGTGTGTGTTACCCAAAAGGTCAGTTTAGGGTTTCCCCATAGCTCACAGAGACGCTCTTTCCCTCCCTCCCTCTCCCTCTCACTGTCAGTCTAGGCGTGTATAATATCACACTGGAGATACTGTATGAGTGTTTATACAGCCTTGTGCTACAGCTTACCGAAAGAGAGACACCTTAAATTAATAAAATCCTTGACTATGTACAGACTCTTTGAAATAGCCTTGCTATTGAGAGAGGCTGCCAAAGGCAGATCTGTCTCTCAATGGGAGATAGGCTATGTGCACACTGCCCACAAAATGAGGTGGAAACTGAGCTGCACTTCCTAACCTCCTGCCAAATGTATGACCATATTAGAGACATATATTTCCCACAAATCATATAGACCCACAAATAATTTGAAAACAAATCAGGCATTGATAAACTCCCATATCTGTTAGGAGAAATACGACAGTGTGTCATCACAGCAGCCAGATGTGTGTCCCGTTGCCATGAGAAAGGGGCAACCAGAGGAACACAAACAACATTGTAACATGTAATAAATAAATGGTGTATAAACCACTTCTCCAATCTTTTTGTCTCTATAACAAAGAACAAAACAGCAAAAACATATACAGTTGAAGTCAGAAGTTTACACTTAGGTTGTCATTAAAGTCATTCAAATTTGATTTTCAACCACTCCACAATTTTCTTGTTAACAAACTATAGTTTTGGCAAGTCGGTTAGGACTACTTTGTGCATGACGTATATAATTTTTCCAACAATTGTTTACAGATTATTTAACTTATAATTCACTGTATCACAATTCCAGTGGGTCAGAACTTAACATACACTAAGTTGACTGTGCATTTAAACAGCTTGGAAAATTCCAGAAAATGTCATGGCTTTAAAAGCTTCTGATAGGCTAATTGACATAATTTGAGTCAATTGGAGGTGTACCTGTGGATGTATTTCAAGGCCTACCTTCAAACTCAGTACCTCTTTGCTTGACATCATGGGAAAATCAAAAGAAATCAGCCAAGACCTCAGAAAAATAATTGTCGACCTCCACAAGTCTGGTTCATCCTTGGGAGCAATTTCCAAACGCCCGAAGGTACCACTTTCATCTGTACAAACAATAGTACGCAAGTATAAACTCCATGGGATCACGCAGCCGACATACCGCTCAGGAAGGAGACGCGTTCTGTCTCCTAGAAATGAATGTACTTTGGTGAAAAAAGTGCAAATCAACCAGAACAACAGCAAAGGACCTTGTGTAGATGCTGGAGGAAACAGGTACAAAAGTATCTTTATCCACAGTAAAACGAGTCCTATATCGACATAACCTGAAAGGCCGCTCAGCAAGGAAGAAGCAACTGTTCCAAAACCACCATAAAAAAGCCAGGCTACGGTTTGCAACTGCACATGGGGGCAAAGATTGTACTTTTTGAAGAAATGTCCTCTGGTCTGATGAAACAAAAATAGAACTGTTTGGTCATAATGACCATCGTTATGTTTGGAGGAAAACGGGGAGGCTTGCAAGGTGAAGAACACCATCCCAACCGTGAAGCGCGGGGGTGGCAGCATCATGATGTGGGGGTGCTTTGCTGCAGGAGGGACTGGTACACTTCACAATATAGATGGCATCATGAGGTAGGAAAAATATGTGGATATATTGAAGCAACATCTCAAGACATCAGTCAGGAAGTTAAAGCTTAGTCGCAAATTGGTCTTCCAAATGGACAATGACCACAAGCATACTTCCAAAGTTGTTGCAAAATGGCTTAAGGACAACAAAGTCAAGGTATTGGAGTGGCCATCACAAAGCCCTGACCTCAATCCTATAGAAAATGTGTGGGCCGAACTGAAAAAGTGTGGGTGAGCAAGGAGGCCTACAAACCTGACTCAGTTACACCAGCTCTGTCAGGAGGAATGGGACAAAATTCACCCAACTTATTGTGGGAAGCTTGTGGAAGGCTACTCAAAACATTTGACCCAAGTTAAACAATTTAAAGGCAACGCTACCAAATACTAATGCTACCAAATACTTCTGACCCACTGGGAATGTGATGAAAGAAATAAAGGATGAAAAAAAATAATTCTCTCTACTATTATTCTGACATTTCACATTCTTAAAATAAAGTGGTGATCCTAACTGACCTAAGCACCTGGATCTTCTGCACAGATTCTGTCAGTCCTGGGCCCTGACAGACCTGGGCCCTGACAGTAAATCTCAGTAAGACAAAAATAATGGTGTTCCAAAAAAGGTCCAGTCACCAGGACCACAAATACAAATTCCGTCGAGACACAGTAGCCCTGGAGCACACAAAAACTATACATACCTCGGCCTAAACATCAGCACCACAGGTAACTTCCACAAAGCTGTGAACGAGCTGAGAGAGAAGGCAAGAAGGGCCTTCTATGCCATCAAAAGGAACATCAAATTCAACATCCCAAATAGGATCTGGCTAAAAATACTTGAATCAGTCATAGAGCCCATTGACCTTTATGGTTGTGAGGTCTGGGGTCCGCTCACCAACCAAGAATTCACTAAATGGGACAAACACAAAATTGAGACTGCACGCAGAATTCTGCAAAAATATCCTTTGTGTACAACATAAAACACAAAATAATACATGCAGAGCAGAGCAGAATTAGGTACTTCCTGACAAATGTATGAGCATATTAGAGACACATATTTCCCTCAGATTACACAGATCCACAAAGAATTCAGAAACAAATCCAATTTTGATAAACTCCCATATCTACTCGGTGAAATACCACAGTGTGCCATCACAGCAGCAATATTTGTAACCTGTTGCCACGAGAAAAGGGAAAACAGTGAAGAACAAACACCATTGTAAATACAACCCACATACAACCCTACCTTCTTGCCCTTTGTGTTGTTGTCTGTGCCCAATAATGTTTGTACCATGTTTTGTGCTGCTACCATGTTGTGTTGCTACCATGTTGTTGTCATGTTGTGTTGCTACCATGCTGTGTTGTCATGTGTTGCTGCCATGCTGTGTTGTTGTCTAAGGTCTCTCTTTATGTAGTGTTGTGTTGTGTTGACTCTTTTGCCGTGATGTGTGTTTTGTCCTATATTTACATATTATTTATTTATTCATTTTAATCCCAGGCCCCGGTCCCTGCCTTTTGGTAGGCCGTCACTGTAAATAAGAATTTGTTCTTACTTTCCCCGTTAAATAAAAGTTCAATCAAATAAAAAATTAAAAAATCTTTATTTTCCATTTTGTACATAATATGACATTTGTAATGTCTTGATTATTTTGGAACTCTAAGTGTGTCTTGTTTACTGTACATTTTTGTTTATTATCTACTTCACTTGCTTTGGCAATGTTAGCATATGTTTCTCATGCCAATAAAGCCCCTTGAATTGAATTGACAGAGAGAGAGAAGGTTTAAGAAGGACTAGCTTTAAGCACCAGCTGTTAGAGCAGTTCGCAGATCACTGCACCTGTACATAGCCCATCTGTAAACAGCCCATCTACCTACCTCATCCCCATACTGGTATTTATTTATTTTCCTCCTTTCCACACCAGTATCTCTACCTGCACATTCATCTTCTGCCGATCTACCATTCCAGTGTTTAATTGTAATTACTTTGCCACCATGGCCTATTTATTTCCTTAACTTACCTCATTTGCTCTCACTGTATATAGACTCTTTGTTCTACTGTATTATTGACTGTATGTTTTGTTTATTACATGTGTAACTCTGTGTTGTTGTTTGTGTCGAGTTGCTACGCTTTATCTTGGCCAGGTCGCAGTTGTAAATGAGAACTTGTTCTCAACTAGCCTACCTAGTTAAATAAAGGTGAAAAAAAATAAAAGGGAGAGAGAGAGACATACACAGAAATCGAGAGAGAGAAAGAGATTTTAAAAAGAAGAGGCCACAGGTAGAGATTGCTCAAGATTGTTACTGTAGAGATTATTCTGAACACACACACCTCTAAGTGTGTCTTCTTCTTTTTCTTCAAGTGTGTGTGTTAGTGCTCATTAAATATGCATGAGGAACAGACGTCAGAAAAGCTAGTTCGAAATGACTGACCTGCTCCCTCTCTCCTCCTCTCTCTGTCCCTCTCTCCTCCTCTCTCTGTCCCTCTCTCCTCTCTGTCCCTCTCTCTCTCTCTCTGTCCCTCTCTCTCTCTCTCTCTCTCTCTCTCTCTCATATTATATATATACAGTGTTTTAACAATGTACAAATGGTTAAAGGACACAAGATAAAATAAATAAGCATAAATATGGTTTGTATTTACAATAATGTTTGTTCTACACTGGTTGCCCTTCTCTCGTGGCAACAGGTCACAAATTTCACCCAGTAGATTTTCAAATTCTTTGTGGATCTGTGTAATCTGAGGGAAATATGTCTCTCTAATATGGTCATACATTGGGCAGGAGGTTAGGAAGTGCAGCTCAGTTTCCACCTCATTTTGTGGGCACTGAGCACATAGCCTGTCTTCTCTTGAGAGCCATGTCTGCCTACAGCGGCCTTTCTCAATAGCAAGGCTATGCTCACTGAGTCTGTACATAGTCAATGCTTTCCTTAATTTTGGGTTCTACTTTGCTCTGTTTTTTTGTTAATTCTTTCCAATGTGTCAAGTAATTATCTTTTTGTTTTCTCATGATTTGGTTGGGTCTAATTGTGCTGCTGTCCTGGGGCTCTGTAGGGTGTGTTTGTGTGTCTCTCTCATGTTTACATTGCCAAAGCAAGTGAAATAAACAATAAACAAAACTTTCAAGAGAATAACAATGTTTGAAATATTACATTATTAGTGGTTAAAGAAATGTAGTATAACATTTACAATGTTACATTAGCTATGTACAGTGTTGTTTTAATGTGCAAATAGTAGAATGAACTAATGACATGGGGAAATAAATATTTACATTGTTGTTTCTGAGCCACTGGTTGACCTTTTCTTGTCAGGTCACAAATCTTACTGCTGGGCTTGCACACTGCGTTATTTCGCCTAACAGGCACGAGAGTTCACCCCCCAAAAAATGTTGTGTTTGAATTCTGCGTGAGTTTGTGTAATTTGAGGGAAATACTTGTCTCTTATATGGTCGTACATTTGGCAGGAGGTTAGAAACTCTCTCTGTGTCTCTCTCTCTTCCTCCTCTACTCCTCTCCGCTCCTTCCTCTTCCTTTTCTTCTGTCTCTCCCTTTATGCCCTGGTTCATGAATCACACCAACCTCCCTCCTCTAAACGTCACAGTAATTAACAGGCTCGTAAAACGGTGCCACAGAGACCCCTGTGTGTGCGTGTGTTTGTGTGTGTCTGAATGTGTGTGTGTGTTTGTGTCTGAATGTGTGTGTGTGTTTGTGTCTGAACGTGTGTGTGTTTGTGTCTGAACGTGTGTGTGTTTGTGTCTGAACGTGCGTGTGTGTGTGTCTGAATGTGTGTGTGTGTGTGTGTGTCTGAATGTGTGTGTTTGTGTCTGAACGTGTGTGTGTGTGTGTGTGTTTGTGTCTGAACGTGTGTGTGTTTGTGTCTGAACGTGTGTGTGTGTGTGTGTGTGTGTGTCTGAATGTGTGTGTGTGTTTGTGTCTGAATGTGTGTGTGTGTGTGTCTGAATGTGTGTGTGTTTGTGTCTGAACGTGTGTGTGTTTGTGTCTGAACGTGTGTGTGTTTGTGTCTGAACGTGTGTGTGTGTGTGTGTGTGTGTCTGAACGTGTGTGTG
>NC_088234.1:12790718-12835718 GCF_036934945.1 Oncorhynchus masou masou | reverse complement strand
AGTATAGTACAGTATAGTACAGTACAGTATAGTACAGTACAGTATAATATAGTACAGTATAATACCGTATAGTATAGTAAAGTACAGTACAGTATATGATGGTATAGTATAGTAAAGTGTAGTACAGTACAGTATAGCACAGTATAGCATAGTATAGTATAGTATGGCACACTATAGTATAGTATAGTATAGTATAGTAGAGTATGGCATAGTATAGTATAGTATAGTATAGCATAGCATAGCATAGTACGGTATAGTCTAGTACAGTACAGTACAGTATAGTATAGCATAGTATTGTATAGTATAGTATAGTGCAGTATAGCATAGTACGGTATAATCTAGTACAGTACAGTATAGTATAGCATAGTACGGTATAGTCTAGTACAGTACAGTACAGTATAGTATAGCATAGTATAGCGTTGTATAGTATAGTGTAGTATAGCATAGTACAGTATAGTCTAGTACAGTACAGTACAGTACAGTATAGTATAGCATAGTATAGTATAGTATAGTATAGTATAGTGCAGTATAGCATAGTACAGTATAATATAGTACAGTATGGCATAGTACAGCGGTGCTCAATAGTATAGCATGATATAACATAGTATGGTATAGTGCGGAGGTGTACAATAGTGTTGTATAGCATAGGAGAGTATGGTATAGTGTGGCGGCGTAGTATAGTATAGTATAGTATGGTATAGTATAGTGCAGCGACGTACAATAGTATAGTATAGCGTAGTGGTGTGGTGTAGTGTAGTGTAGAGTAGTGGTGTAGAGTAGAGTAGTGGTGTAGCGTAGTGTAGAGTAGTAGTGAGTAGTGTAGTATAGTATAGTGGTGTGGTGTAGTATAGAGTAGTGGTGTAGTGTAGAGTAGTGGTGTAGTTTAGAGTAGTGGTGTAGTGTAGTGTAGAGTAGTGGTGTAGTGTAGAGTAGAGTAAAGTTGTAGTGTAGAGTAGTGGTGTAGTGTAGTGTAGAGTAGTGGTGTAGTGTAGAGTAGAGGTGTAGTGTAGAGTAGTGGTGTAGTGTAGTGTAGAGTAGTGGTGTAGTGTAGAGTAAAGGTGTAGTGTAGAGTAGTGGTGTAGTGTAGTGTAGAGTAGAGGTGTAGTGTAGAGTAGTGGTGCAGTGTAGTGTAGAGTAGTGGTGTAGTGTAAAGTAGTGGTGTAGTGTAGAGTAGTGGTGTAGTTTAGAGTAGTGGTGTAGTGTAGTGTAGAGTAAAGGAGTAGTGTAGAGTAGTGGTGTAGTGTAGTGTAGAGTAAAGTTGTAGTGTAGAGTAGTGGTGTAGTGTAGTGTAGAGTAGTGGTGTAGTGTAGAGTAGAGGTGTAGTGTAGAGTAGTGGTGTAGTGTAGTGTAGAGTAGTGGTGTAGTGTAGTGTAGAGTAGTGGTGTAGTGTAGTGTAGAGTAGTGGTGTAGTGTAGAGTAAAGGTGTAGTGTAGAGTAGTGGTGTAGTGTAGAGTAGAGGTGTAGTGTAGAGTAGTGGTGCAGTGTAGTGTAGAGTAGTGGTGTAGTGTAAAGTAGTGGTGTAGTGTAGAGTAGTGGTGTAGTTTAGAGTAGTGGTGTAGTGTAGTGTAGAGTAAAGGAGTAGTGTAGAGCAGTGGTGTAGTGTACTGTAGAGTAGTGGTGTAGTGTAGTGTAGAGTAGTGGTGTAGTGTAGTATGGTATAGTATATTACAGTGGCATAGCACAGTGATGTATATTATAGTATAGTATAGTGTGGTATAGTGCAGTATAGTGTAGTGGTGTAGTATTGTATATTATAGTGTAGCGGTGTCGGATAGTATGTCGTGTAATGTAGAATAGTGGTGTAGTGCAGTGTAGAGTAGTGTAGTGATGTAGTGTGGTGTAGTGTAGTGTAGAGTAGTGGTGTAGTGCAGTGTAGAGTAGTGTAGTGATGTAGTGTGGTATAGAGTAGTGTGGTGATGTAGTGTGGTGTAGAGTAGTGTAGTGTAGTGTAGTGTAGTGTTGTGTAGTGTAGTGTAGTGTAGTTTAGTGTAGTGTGGTGATGTAATGTGGTGTAGTGTAGTGTAGAGTAGTGTAGTGATGTAGTGTGGTGTAGTGTAGTGTAGTGATGTAGTGTAGTGATGTAGTGTAGTGTAGTGATGTAGTGTGGTGTAGTGTAGTGTAGTGTAGTGTAGTGATGTAGCGTGGTGCAGTGTAGTGTAGTGATGTAGTGTAGTGATGTAGTGTAGTGTGGTGTAGTGTAGTGATGTAGTGTGGTGTAGTGATGTAGTGAGGTGTAGTGATGTAGTGTAGTGTAGGGTGGTGTAGTGTAGTGTAGTGTGGTGTAGTGTAGTGATGTAGTGGAGTGGAGTGATGTGGTGTAGTGTAGTGTAGTGTGATGTAGTGTGGTGTAGATTAGTGTAGTCATGTAGTGTAGTGATGTAGTGTAGTGTGGTGTAGTGTAGTGATGTAGTGTGGTGTAGTGTAGTGATGTAGTGTGGTGTAGTGTAGTGTAGTGATGTAGTGTGGTGTAGTTTAGTGATGTAGTGTGATGGAGTGTAGTGATGTAGTGTGGTGTAGAGTAGTGTAGTGTAGTGTAGTGTGGTGATGTAGTGTGGTGTAGTGTAGTGATGTAGTGTGGTGTAGTGTAGTGATGTAGTGTGGTGTAGTGTAGTGATATAGTGTAGTGTAGTGTAGTGTGGTGTAGTGTAGTGATGTAGTGTAGTGTAGTGTAGTGTAATGTGGTGTAGTGTAGTGTAGTGATGTAGTGTGGTGTAGTGTAGTGTGGTGTAGTGTAGTGTAGTGATGTAGTGTGGTGTGGTGTAGTGATGTAGTGTAGTGTAGTGATGTGGTGTAGTGTAGTGTAGTGTGATGTAGTGTGGTGTAGATTAGTGTAGTCATGTAGTGTAGTGATGTAGTGTGGTGTAGTGTAGTGATGTAGTGTGGTGTAGTGTAGTGTAGTGATGAAGTGTGGTGTAGTTTAGTGATGTAGTGTGGTGGAGTGTAGTGATGTAGTGTGGTGTAGAGTAGTGTGGTGTGGTGTAGTGTAGTGATGTAGTGTAGAGTAGTGTGGTGTGGTGTAGTGTAGTGATGTAGTGTAGTGTAGTGATGTAGTGTGGTGTAGTGTGGTGTAGTGTAGTGATGTAGTGTAGTGTAGTGTAATGTGGTGTAGTGTAGTGTAGTGTAGTGATGTAGTGTGGTGTAGTGTAGTGTGGTGTAGTGTAGTGTAGTGTAGTGTGGTGTGGTGTAGTGTAGTGATGTAGTGTGGTGTAGTGTAGTGATGTAGTGTGGTGTAGTGTAGTGTAGTGATGAAGTGTGGTGTAGTTTAGTGATGTAGTGTGGTGGAGTGTAGTGATGTAGTGTGGTGTAGAGTAGTGTGGTGTGGTGTAGTGTAGTGATGTAGTGTAGAGTAGTGTAGTGATGTAGTGTAGTGTGGTGTAGTGTAGTGATGTAGTGTGGTGTAGTGTAGTGATGTAGTGTGGTGTAGTGTAGTGTAGTGATGTAGTGTGGTGTAGTTTAGTGATGTAGTGTGGTGGAGTGTAGTGATGTAGTGTGGTGTAGAGTAGTGTAGTGTAGTGTAGTGTAGTGTAGTGTGGTGATGTAGTGTGGTGTAGTGTAGTGATGTAGTGTGGTGTAGTGTAGTGATGTAGTGTAGTGTAGTGATGTAGTGTAGTGTAGTGTAGTGTAGAGTAGAGTAGAGTAGTGTGGTGTGGTGTAGTGTAGTGTAGAGTAGAGTAGTGTGGTGTGGTGTAGTGTAGTGTGGTGTGGTGTGGTGTAGTGTAGTGTAGTGTGGTGTAGTGCTGTAGTGTAGTGTAGTGATGTAGTGTGGTGTAGTGTAGTGATGTAGTGTAGTGTGGTGTAGTGTAGTGATGTAGTGTAGTGTAGTGATGTAGTGTAGTGTAGTGTAGTGTAGTGTAGTGTAGTGTAGTGTAGAGTAGAGTAGAGTAGAGTAGTGTGGTGTGGTGTAGTGTAGTGTAGTGTAGAGTAGAGTAGAGTAGTGTGGTGTGGTGTAGTGTAGTGTAGTGTGGTGTAGTGTAGTGTAGTGTAGTGTAGTGTAGTGTAGTGTAGTGTAGTGTAGAGTAGAGTAGAGTAGAGTAGAGTAGAGTAGAGTAGTGTGGTGTGGTGTGAAAGGGGGAGAGAACAGCTGGGCTAGAGGAAAAAGAGAGAAGGAGGAAAAGGAGGGAGGAATGGAGGGACTGCGTGCGAAGGGAGAGGCCAGCGATCCACTTTCCCCTCACGCACACAAATCACACACAAACACATACACATAAACACACACACCATCCCTCAGCCCCAGCATTGGCTGGAAACACACCTCAATACTCCTCTACCTCCATCACCCTCTCTCCTCCTCCTCCCCCTCTCTTTGCCACCTCTTCTCAAACAGATGGGTTAGTTCATATTCAGCTGAGAGGCTGAGAAGGGACAGAGACAGTGACAAAGAGAGAGAGAGATATTAGTAGCTGAGAAGGGATAGAGACAGGGAGAAAGAGAGAGAGAGAGAGAGAGAGAGAGAGAGAGAGAGAGAGAGAGAGAGAGAGAGAGAGATATTAGTAGCTGAGAAGGGATAGAGACAGGGAGAAAGAGAGAGAGAGAGAGAGAGAGATATTAGTAGCTGAGAAGGGATAGAGACAGGGAGAAAGAGAGAGAGAGAGAGAGAGAGAGAGAGAGAGAGAGACAGGGAGAAAAGAGAGAGAGAGAGAGAGAGAGAGAGAGAGAGAGAGAGATATTAGTAACTGAGAAGGGATAGAGACAGGGAGAAAGAGAGAGAGAGAGAGAGAGAGAGAGAGAGATATTAGTAGCTGAGAAGGGATAGAGACAGGGAGAAAGAGAGAGAGAGAGAGAGAGAGAGAGATATTAGTAGCTGAGAAGGGATAGAGACAGGGGAGAGAGAGAGAGAGAGAGAGAGAGAGAGAGAGAGAGAGATATTAGTAGCTGAGAAGGGATAGAGACAGTGAGAAAGAGAGATATATACTGTATATTAGTAGCTGAGAAGGGATAGAGACAGGGAGAAAGTGAGAGATATATATATTAGTAGCTGAGAAGGGATAGAGACAGGGAGAAAGAGAGATGTATATATATTAGTAGCTGAGAAGGGATAGAGACAGGGAGGAAGAGAGAGAGAGAGAGAGAGAGAGAGAGATATTAGTAGCTGAGAAGGGATAGAGACAGGGAGGGAGAGAGAGAGAGAGAGAGAGAGAGAGAGAGAGAGAGAGAGATATTAGTAGCTGAGAAGGGATAGAGACAGGGAGGAGGAGAGAGAGAGAGAGAGAGAGAGAGAGAGAGAGAGAGAGAGAGAGAGAGATATTAGTAGCTGAGAAGGGATAGAGACAGGGGGGAAGAGAGAGAGAGAGAGAGAGAGAGAGAGAGAGAGAGAGAGATATTAGTAGCTGAAAAGGGATAGAGACCGGGTGAAGAGAGAGAGAGAGAGAGAGAGAGAGAGAGAGATATTAGTAGCTGAGAAGGGATAGAGACAGGGAGGAGGAGGAGAGAGAGAGAGAGAGAGAGAGAGAGAGAGAGAGATATTAGTAGCTGAGAAGGGATAGAGACAGGGGGAGAGAGAGAGAGAGAGAGAGAGAGAGAGAGAGAGAGAGAGATATTAGTAGCTGAGAAGGGATAGAGACAGGGAGGAGGAGAGAGAGAGAGAGAGAGAGAGAGAGAGAGAGATATTAGTAGCTGAGAAGGGATAGAGACAGGGAGGAGGGAGGAGAGAGAGAGAGAGAGAGAGAGAGAGATATTAGTAGCTGAGAAGGGATAGAGACAGGAGGAGGAGGAGAGAGAGAGAGAGAGAGAGAGAGAGAGAGAGAGGGAGAGAGATATTAGTAGCTGAGAAGGGATAGAGACAGGGAGGAGGAGAGAGAGAGAGAGAGAGAGAGAGAGAGAGAGAGAGAGATATTAGTAGCTGAGAAGGGATAGAGACAGGGAGGAGGAGAGAGAGAGAGAGAGAGAGAGAGAGAGAGAGATATTAGTAGCTGAAAAGGGATAGAGACCGGGTGAAAGAGAGAGAGAGAGAGAGAGAGAGAGAGAGAGAGAGATATTAGTAGCTGAGAAGGGATAGAGACAGGGAGGAGGAGAGAGAGAGAGAGAGAGAGAGAGAGAGAGAGAGAGATATTAGTAGCTGAGAAGGGATAGAGACAGGGAGGAGAGAGAGAGAGAGAGAGAGAGAGAGAGAGAGAGAGAGAGATATTAGTAGCTGAGAAGGGATAGAGACCGGGTGAAAGAGAGAGAGATATTAGTAGGTGTGGAATTCTAGTCCTGGAGGGTAGAGAAGAACTCTGTCTTGGAGCGAGGGACGGAGGGAGAGAAAGAGTCAGAGAAAGAGAGAGTGGGATAAATGTTTCTCCCACACACACATGTGACCCTGGCGCAACAGCAAGCAAACAACCAGACTTGGAAATAAATAGGGGGACAGGGGTTGGATGAGAAAAAAATACAAATCTGTGGTGTTCCAGAACAGAACAGTTCTTTTCAATCTTGAGAACCAGTTACCAGTTAGTTACTTTTTGTTCCAAAAATATACCTAATATTTAGTATATAATTCTGTTATTCTGTAAAATATACCTAAAATGTAGTATATAATTCTGTTATTCTGTAAAATTTACCTAATGTTTAGTATATAATTCTGTTATTCTGTCAAATTTACCTAATATTTAGTATATATTTCTGTTATTCGGTGAAGTTATGATGCTCGTAATAGCCTAAACACAATCCAGTTCACGTCATGTTCAACACTTTAGCCATGCCCTCTCTCCATCTCGCTCTCTCTCCATCTCTCTCTCTCCCTCCATCTCTCTCTCTCACTCCATCTCTATCTCCCTCCCTCCATCTCTCTCTCTCTCACTCCCCCTCCATCTCTCTTTCTCTCACTTCCACCATCTCTCACTTTCTTTCTCCCTCCATCTCTCCCCACCTCTCTCTCCCTCCATCTCTCTCTCCCTCCCTCCCTCCCTCCCATCTCTCTCTCCCTCCCTCCCTCCATCTCTCTCAATCTCCCTCCCTCCATCTCTCTCTCTCCCTCCCTCCATCTCTCCCTCCCTCCCTCCCTCCCTCCCTCCCTCTCTCTCAATCTCCCTCCCTCCATCTCTCTCTCCCTCCATCTCTCTCTCTCTCCCTCCCTCCATCTCTCTCTCCCTCCCTCCATCTCTCCCTCCCTCCCTCCCTCCCTCCCTCCATCTACCTCCCTCCCTCCATCTCTCTCTCATTTCAAAACAAATGACTAAAGCTTCTGATCTACAATATAATAGTCTGATTGTCTACAAATGTGATACACTGTGAGGAACTCCCTATGAATTTGTACGTGTGTGTGTGTGTGTGTGTGTGTGTGTGTGTGTGTGTGTGTGTGTGTGTGTGTGTGTGTGTGTGTGTGTGTGTGTGTGTGTGTGTGTGTGTGTGTGTGTGTGTGTGTGTGTTGTGCCAGGTTTGCCATTACGTACACAGGACGTAGGAGTCAGTCAGTGACCATGAAGACAACAACTCCGCCTATGACACATGTAACAGATAAGAACAGATAAGAGAGCTGTGTGGTGTGTGCGTGTATGTGTGTGTCATTTGTGATAACTCATCACCAAGAGACCATTAATTTGAAGTGAGACACATCTCTAAAGGCAGAGTTGTTGAATGTCAGCTCTCCAGATTAGTCCGTCTTATTCATCCATCCATCTCTCTTTGTCTCTCTTAACATAAATCTCTTTTACTGACTCTGGAGATTCCAGAAGATGTTTTATCAACCTGAACCCCACACAGAAAAACAATCAATGAGAAAGACGAAAGAAGAAGGGATGAGATAGAGGGAGGAGATGGAGGGAGGAGAGAGGAGAGGAGTGAGGGAAGAAGAGAGAATAAGGATAATCAATAGGGAGAAGAGAGGAGAGGAGTGAAGAGAGGAGAAGAGTGAGGGAAGAAGATAGGAGAGGAGTGAGGGAAGATGAGAGGAGAGGAGTGAGGGAAGAAGAGAGGAGAGGAGTGAGGGAAGAAGAGAGGAGAGAAGTGAGGGAAGAAGAGAGGAGAGAAGAGGAGTGAAGAGAGGAGAAGAGTGAGGGAAGAAGATAGGAGAGGAGTGAGGGAAGAAGATAGGAGAGGAGTGAGGGAAGAAGAGAGGAGAGGAGTGAGGGAAGAAGAGAGGAGAGGCGTGAGGGAAGAAGAGAGGAGAGGAGTGAGGGAAGAAGAGAGGAGAGGAGTGAGGGAAGAAGAGAAGAGAGGAGAGGAGTGAAGAAGAGAGGAGAGGAGTGAGGGAAGAAGAGAGGAGAGGCGTGAGGGAAGAAGAGAGGAGAGGAGTGAGGGAAGAAGAGAGGAGAGGAGTGAGGGAAGAAGAGAGGAGAGGAGTGAGGGAAGAAGAGAGGAGAGGAGTGAGGGAAGAAGAGAGGAGAGGAGTGAGGGAAGAAGAGAGGAGAGGAGTGAGGGAAGAAGAGAGGAGAGGAGAGGAGTGAAGAGAGGAGAGGAGTGAGGGAAGATGATAGGAGAGGAGTGAGGGAAGAAGAGAGGAGAGGGGGAAGTAGAGAGGAGATGAGTGAGGGATGGAGATAGGAGAGGAGTGATGGATGAAGAGAGGAGAGGAGTGAGGGAAGAAGAGAGGAGAGGAGAGGAGTGAAGAGAGGGGAGGAGTGAGGGAGGAAGAAAGGAGAGGAGTGAGGGAAGAAGAGAGGAGAGGAGAGGAGTGAGGGAAGAAGAGAGGAGAGGCGTGAGAGAAGAAGAGAGGAGAGGCGTGAGAGAAGAAGAGAGGAGAGGAGAGGAGTGAGGAAAGGAGAGGAGTGAGTGAAGAAGAGGAGTGAGGGAAGAAGAGAGGGAGAGGAGTGAGGGAAGAAGAGAGGAGAGGCGTGAGAGAGAAGAAGAGAGGGAGAGGAGAGGAGGAGGAAAGGAGAGGAGTGAGGGAAGAAGAGGAGTGAGGGAAGAAGAGAGGAGAGGAGTGAGGGAAGAAGAGAGGGAGAGGCGTGAGGGAAGAAGAGAGGAGAGGAGAGGAGTGAAGAGAGGGGAGGAGTGAGGGAAGAAGAGAGGAGAGGAGTGAGGGAAGAAGAGAGGAGAGGAGAGGAGTGAAGAGAGGGGAGGAGTGAGGGAAGAAGAGAGGAGAGGAGTGAGGGAAGAAGAGAGGAGAGGCGTGAGAGAAGAAGAGAGGAGAGGAGAGGAGAGGAGTGAAGAGAGGAGAGGAGTGAGGGAAGAAGAGAGGAGAGGAGAGGAGTGAGGGAAGAAGAGAGGAGAGGCGTGAGAGAAGAAGAGAGGAGAGGCGTGAGAGAAGAGAGAGAGGAGAGGAGAGGAGTGAGGAAAGGAGAGGAGTGAGTGAAGAAGAGGAGTGAGGGAAGAAGAGAGGAGAGGAGTGAGGGAAGAAGAGAGGAGAGGCGTGAGAGAAGAAGAGAGGAGAGGAGAGGAGTGAGGAAAGGAGAGGAGTGAGGGAAGAAGAGGAGTGAGGGAAGAAGAGAGGAGAGGAGTGAGGGAAGAAGAGAGGAGAGGCGTGAGGGAAGAAGAGAGGAGAGTAGAGGAGTGAAGAAGGAGAGGAGTGAGGAAAGAAGAGAGGAGAGGAGTGGGGGAAGAAGAGGAGAGGCGTGAGGGAAGAAGAGAGGAGAGAGGGAAGAAGATAGGAGGAGTGAGGGAAGAAGATAGGAGGAGTGAGGGAAATAGAGAGGAGAGGAGAGGAGTGAGGGAAGAAGAGAGGAGAGGAGCTAGGGAAGAAGAGAGGAGAGGAGTGAGGGAAGAAGAGAGGAGAGGAGTGAGGGAAGAAGAGAGGAGAGGAGAGCAGTGAGGGAAGAAGAGAGGAGAGGAGTGAGTGGCTGATAGTGAAGAGAACTACAGTACACACTAACTGATAGTGAAGAGAACTACAGTACACACTAACTGATAGTGAAGAGAACTACAGTACACACTGACTGATAGTGAAGAGAACTACAGTACGCACTGACTGATAGTGAAGAGAACTACAGTACACACTAACTGATAGTGAAGAGAACTACAGTACACACTAACTGATAGTGAAGAGAACTACAGTACACACTAACTGATAGTGAAGAGAACTACAGTACACACTGACTGATAGTGAAGAGAACTACAGTACGCACTGACTGATAGTGAAGAGAACTACAGTACACACTGACTGATAGTGAAGAGAACTACAGTACACACTGACTGATAGTGAAGAGAACTACAGTACACACTGACTGATAGTGAAGAGAACTACAGTACGCACTGACTGATAGTGAAGAGAACTACAGTACACACTAACTGATAGTGAAGAGAACTACAGTACACACTAACTGATAGTGAAGAGAACTACAGTACACACTGACTGATGGTGAAGAGAACTACAGTACACACTAACTGATAGTGAAGAGAACTACAGTACACACTAACTGATAGTGAAGAGAACTACAGTACACACTGACTGATAGTGAAGAGAACTACAGTACGCACTGACTGATAGTGAAGAGAACTACAGTACACACTAACTGATAGTGAAGAGAACTACAGTACACACTGACTGATAGTGAAGAGAACTACAGTACACACTGACTGATAGTGAAGAGAACTACAGTACACACTGACTGATAGTGAAGAGAACTACAGTACACACTGACTGATAGTGAAGAGAACTACAGTACACACTGACTGATAGTACAGTACACACTGACTGATAGTGAAGAGAACTACAGTACACACTGACTGATAGTGAAGAGAACTACAGTACACACTGACTGATAGTGAAGAGAACTACAGTACACACTGACTGATAGTGAAGAGAACTACAGTACACACTGACTGATAGTGAAGAGAACTACAGTACACACTGACTGATAGTGAAGAGAACTACAGTACACACTAACTGATAGTGAAGAGAACTACAGTACACACTAACTGATAGTGAAGAGAACTACAGTACACACTGACTGATAGTGAAGAGAACTACAGTACACACTAACTGATAGTGAAGAGAACTACAGTACACACTAACTGATAGTGAAGAGAACTACAGTACACACTAACTGATAGTGAAGAGAACTACAGTACACACTGACTGATAGTGAAGAGAACTACAGTACACACTAACTGATAGTGAAGAGAACTACAGTACACACTGACTGATAGTGAAGAGAACTACAGTACACACTGACTGATAGTGAAGAGAACTACAGTACACACTGACTGATAGTGAAGAGAACTACAGTACACACTAACTGATAGTGAAGAGAACTACAGTACACACTGACTGATAGTGAAGAGAACTACAGTACACACTGACTGATAGTGAAGAGAACTACAGTACACACTGACTGATAGTGAAGAGAACTACAGTACACACTAACTGATAGTGAAGAGAACTACAGTACACACTGACTGATAGTGAAGAGAACTACAGTACACACTGACTGATAGTGAAGAGAACTACAGTACACACTGACTGATAGTGAAGAGAACTACAGTACACACTGACTGATAGTGAAGAGAACTACAGTACACACTGACTGATAGTGAAGAGAACTACAGTACACACTGACTGATAGTGAAGAGAACTACAGTACACACTGACTGATAGTGAAGAGAACTACAGTACACACTGACTGATAGTGAAGAGAACTACAGTACACACTGACTGATAGTGAAGAGAACTACAGTACACACTAACTGATAGTGAAGAGAACTACAGTACGCACTGACTGATAGTGAAGAGAACTACAGTACGCACTGACTGATAGTGAAGAGAACTACAGTACACACTGGCTGATAGTGAAGAGAACTACAGTACACACTGACTGATAGTGAAGAGAACTACAGTACACACTGACTGATAGTGAAGAGAACTACAGTACACACTGACTGATAGTGAAGAGAACTACAGTACACACTGACTGATAGTGAAGAGAACTACAGTACACACTGACTGATAGTGAAGAGAACTACAGTACACACTGACTGATAGTGAAGAGAACTACAGTACACACTGACTGATAGTGAAGAGAACTACAGTACACACTGGCTGATAGTGAAGAGAACTACAGTACACACTGGCTGATAGTGAAGAGAACTACAGTACACACTGGCTGATAGTGAAGAGAACTACAGTACACACTGACTGATAGTGAAGAGAACTACAGTACACACTGACTGATAGTGAAGAGAACTACAGTACACACTGACTGATAGTGAAGAGAACTACAGTACACACTGACTGATAGTGAAGAGAACTACAGTACACACTGACTGATAGTGAAGAGAACTACAGTACACACTGACTGATAGTGAAGAGAACTACAGTACACACTGACTGATAGTGAAGAGAACTACAGTACACACTGACTGATAGTGAAGAGAACTACAGTACACACTGACTGATAGTGAAGAGAACTACAGTACACACTGACTGATAGTGAAGAGAACTACAGTACACACTGACTGATAGTGAAGAGAACTACAGTACACACTGACTGATAGTGAAGAGAACTACAGTACACACTGACTGATAGTGAAGAGAACTACAGTACACACTGACTGATAGTGAAGAGAACTACAGTACACACTGACTGATAGTGAAGAGAACTACAGTACACACTGACTGATAGTGAAGAGAACTACAGTACACACTGACTGATAGTGAAGAGAACTACAGTACACACTGACTGATAGTGAAGAGAACTACAGTACACACTGACTGATAGTGAAGAGAACTACAGTACACACTGACTGATAGTGAAGAGAACTACAGTACACACTGACTGATAGTGAAGAGAACTACAGTACACACTGACTGATAGTGAAGAGAACTACAGTACACACTGACTGATAGTGAAGAGAACTACAGTACACACTGACTGATAGTGAAGAGAACTACAGTACACACTGACTGATAGTGAAGAGAACTACAGTACACACTGACTGATAGTGAAGAGAACTACAGTACACACTGACTGATGGTGAAGAGAACTACAGTACACACTGACTGATAGTGAAGAGAACTACAGTACACACTGACTGATAGTGAAGAGAACTACAGTACACACTGACTGATAGTGAAGAGAACTACAGTACACACTGACTGATAGTGAAGAGAACTACAGTACACACTGACTGATAGTGAAGAGAACTACAGTACACACTGACTGATAGTGAAGAGAACTACAGTACACACTGACTGATAGTGAAGAGAACTACAGTACACACTGACTGATAGTGAAGAGAACTACAGTACACACTGACTGATAGTGAAGAGAACTACAGTACACACTGACTGATAGTGAAGAGAACTACAGTACACACTGACTGATAGTGAAGAGAACTACAGTACACACTGACTGATAGTGAAGAGAACTACAGTACACACTGACTGATAGTGAAGAGAACTACAGTACACACTGACTGATAGTGAAGAGAACTACAGTACACACTAACTGATAGTGAAGAGAACTTATGATAGGAACTCAGTAGGAAAGACGATTGAAAAGTGGTCAGACTCCAGCAACCGTAGTCCTAAACTGTTCTCTATGCTACAACACAGCAAGCGGTACCGAAGAGCCAAGTCTCGGACCAAAACAACTTCTACCCCCAAGCCATAAGACTGCTGAACAATTTAATCAAATGGCCACCCAGACTATTTGCATTGCCACCCCTCCCCACTCTATGTTACGTTGCTGCTACTCTGTTATGATCTATGCATAGTCACTTTAATCACTCGACCTACATGTAGATATTACCTCAATTACCTCGACTAACCGGTGCCTCCGCACATTGACTCTGTACCGGTACCCCCTGAATATAACCTCCACATTGACTCTGTAGTGGTACCCCATGTATATAGCCTCCACATTGACTCTGTACCGGTACCCCCTGTATATAGCCTCCACATTGACTCTGTACCGGTACCCCCTGTATATAGCCTCCACATTGACTCTGTACCGGTACCCCCTGTATATAGCCTCCACATTGACTCTGTAGTGGTACCCCCTGTATATAGCCTCCACATTGACTCTGTACCGGTACCCCCTGTATATAGCCTCCACATTGACTCTGTAGTGGTACCCCCTGTATATAGCCTCCACATTGACTCTGTAGTGGTACCCCCTGTATATAGCCTCCACATTGACTCTGTAGTGGTACCCCATGTATATAGCCTCCACATTGACTCTGTACCGGTACCCCCTGTATATAGCCTCCACATTGACTCTGTACCGGTACCCCCTGTATATAGCCTCCACATTGACTCTGTACCGGTACCCCCCTGTATATAGCCTCCACATTGACTCTGTACCGGTACCCCCTGTATATAGCCTCCACATTGACTCTGTAGTGGTACCCCCTGTATATAGCCTCCACATTGACTCTGTAGTGGTACCCCCTGTATATAGCCTCCACATTGACTCTGTAGTGGTATCCCCTGTATATAGCCTCCACATTGACTCTGTAGTGGTATCCCCTGTATATAGCCTCCACATTGACTCTGTACTGGTACCCCCTGTATATAGCCTCCACATTGACTCTGTAGTGGTATCCCCTGTATATAGCCTCCACATTGACTCTGTAGTGGTACCCCCTGTATATAGCCTCCACATTGACTCTGTAGTGGTATCCCCTGTATATAGTCTCCACATTGACTCTGTAGTGGTATCCCCTGTATATAGCCTCCACATTGACTCTGTAGTGGTATCCCCTGTATATAGCCTCCACATTGACTCTGTAGTGGTATCCCCTGTATATAGCCTCCACATTGACTCTGTAGTGGTATCCCCTGTATATAGTCTCCACATTGACTCTGTAGTGGTATCCCCTGTATATAGCCTCCACATTGACTCTGTAGTGGTATCCCCTGTATATAGCCTCCACATTGACTCTGTAGTGGTACCCCCTGTATATAGCCTCCACATTGACTCTGTACCGGTACCCCCTGTATATAGCCTCCACATTGACTCTGTAGTGGTACCCCCTGTATATAGCCTCCACATTGACTCTGTAGTGGTACCCCTGTATATAGCCTCCACATTGACTCTGTAGTGGTACCCCCTGTATATAGCCTCCACATTGACTCTGTAGTGGTACCCCCTGTATATAGCCTCCACATTGACTCTGTAGTGGTACCCCTGTATATAGCCTCCACATTGACTCTGTAGTGGTACCCCCTGTATATAGCCTCCACATTGACTCTGTAGTGGTACCCCCTGTATATAGCCTCCACATTGACTCTGTAGTGGTATCCCCTGTATATAGCCTCCACATTGACTCTGTAGTGGTACCCCCTGTATATAGCCTCCACATTGACTCTGTAGTGGTACCCCCTGTATATAGCCTCCATATTGACTCTGTAGTGGTACCCCCTGTATATAGTCTCGCTATTGTTATTTTACTGCTGCTCTTTAATTATTCGATACATACCCTCATAAAACTAACTGTCCTACCGATCCTTGACTTAGGCGATGTCATTTACAAAATAGCCTACAACACTCTACTCAGCAAATTGGATGCAGTCTATCACAGTGCCATCCGTTTTGTCACCAAAGCCCCATATACTACCCACCACTGTGACCTGTATGCTCTCGTTGGCTGGTCCTCGCTTCATATTCGTCGCCAAATCCACCAGGGCATCTATTAGTCATTGTTAGGTAAAGCCACGCCTTATCTCAGCTCACTAGTCACCATAGCAACACCCACCCGTTGCACGCGCTCCAGCAGGTATATGTCACTGGTCATCCCCAAAGCCAACACCTGCTTTGGCTGCCTTTCCTTCCAGTTCTCTGCTGCCAATGACTGGAACAAATTGCAAAAATCACTGAAGCTGGACACTTATAACTCCCTCTCTAACTTTAAGCATCAGCTGTCAGAGCAGCTTACTGATCACTGTACCTGTAAATAGCCCATCTGTAAATTTTCCACCCAACTACCTCATCCCCACACTGTTTTTTTTAAACATTGCTCCTTTGCACCCAATTATCTCTACCTGCATCCCATTATCTCTACCTACACCCCATTATCTCTACCTGCACCCCAGTATCTCTACCTACACCCCATTATCTCTACCTGCACCCCATTATCTCTACCTGCACCCCAGTATCTCTACCTACACCCCATCATCTCTACCTGCACCCCATTATCTCTACCTGCACCCCATTATCTCTACCTGCACCCCAGAATCTCTACCTACACCCCATTATCTCTACCTGAACCCCATCATCTCTACCTGCACCCCAGTATCTCTACCTGCACCCCAGTATCTCTACCTGCACCCCATTATCTCTACCTGCACCCCATTATCTCTACCTGCACCCCAGTATCTCTACCTGCACCCCAGTATCTCTACCTGCACCCCATCATCTCTACCTGCACCCCATCATCTCTACCTGCACCCCAGTATCTCTACCTGCACCCCATTATCTCTACCTGCACCCCAGTATCTCTACCTGCACCCCATTATCTCTACCTGCACCCCATTATCTCTACCTGCACCCCATTATCTCTACCTGCACCCCAGAATCTCTACCTACACCCCATTATCTCTACCTGAACCCCATCATCTCTACCTGCACCCCAGTATCTCTACCTGCACCCCATTATCTCTACCTGCACCCCATTGTCTCTACCTACACCCCATTATCTCTACCTACACCCCATTATCTCTACCTGCACCCCAGTATCTCTACCTACACCCCAGTATCTCTACCTGCACCCCAGTATCTCTACCTGCATTTCATTATCTCTACCTGCACCCCAGTATCTCTACCTGCACCCCAGTATCTCTACCTGCACCCCAGTATCTCTACCTACACCCCATTATCTCTACCTACACCCCATTATCTCTACCTGCACCCCAGTATCTCTACCTACACCCCAGTATCTCTACCTGCACCCCAGTATCTCTACCTGCATTTCATTATCTCTACCTGCACCCCATTATCTCTACCTGCACCCCAGTATCTCTACCTGCATTTCATTATCTCTACCTGCACCCCAGTATCTCTACCTACACCCCATTATCTCTACCTACACCCCATTATCTCTACCTGCACCCCAGTATCTCTACCTACACCCCAGTATCTCTACCTGCACCCCAGTATCTCTACCTGCATTTCATTATCTCTACCTGCACCCCAGTATCTCTACCTGCATTTCATTATCTCTACCTGCACCCCAGTATCTCTACCTACACCCCATTATCTCTACCTGCACCCCAGTATCTCTACCTGCATTTCATTATCTCTACCTGCACCCCAGAATCTCTACCTACACCCCATTATCTCTACCTGCACCCCAGTATCTCTACCTGCACCCCAGTATCTCTACCTGCACCCCAGTATCTCTACCTGCACCCCAGTATCTCTACCTGCACCCCAGTATCTCTACCTGCACCCCAGTATCTCTACCTGCACCCCAGTATCTCTACCTGCACCCCAGTATCTCTACCTGCACCCCAGTATCTCTACCTGCACCCCATTATCTCTACCTGCTCCCCATTATCTCTACCTGCCCCCAGTATCTCTACCTGCACCCCAGTATCTCTACCTGCAC
Source organism: Oncorhynchus masou masou (assembly GCF_036934945.1). Lineage (NCBI taxonomy): Eukaryota > Metazoa > Chordata > Actinopteri > Salmoniformes > Salmonidae > Oncorhynchus > Oncorhynchus masou. The sequence continues at coordinate 12,818,315 of NC_088234.1, read as the reverse complement.
CCCAGTATCTCTACCTGCACCCCAATATCTCTACCTGCACCCCAGTATCTCTACCTGCACCCCAGTATCTCTACCTGCACCCCATTATCTCTACCTGCACCCCAGTATCTCTACCTGCACCCCAGTATCTCTACCTACACCCCAGTATCTCTACCTGCACCCCAGTATCTCTACCTGCACCCCAGTATCTCTACCTGCATTTCAATATCTCTACCTGCACCCCAGTATCTCTACCTGCACCCCAGTATCTCTACCTGCACCCCATTATCTCTACCTGCACCCCAGTATCTCTACCTGCACCCCAGTATCTCTACCTGCACCCCAGTATCTCTACCTACACCCCATTATCTCTACCTGCACCCCAGTATCTCTACCTGCACCCCAGTATCTCTACCTGCACCCCAGTATCTCTACCTACACCCCGGTATCTCTACCTACACCCCATTATCTCTACCTGCACCCCAGTATCTCTACCTGCACCCCAGTATCTCTACCTGCACCCCAGTATCTCTACCTGCACCCCAGTATCTCTACCTGCACCCCATTATCTCTACCTGCACCCCATTGTCTCTACCTACACCCCATTATCTCTACCTACACCCCATTATCTCTACCTGCACCCCAGTATCTCTACCTGCACCCCATTATCTCTACCTGCACCCCATTGTCTCTACCTACACCCCATTATCTCTACCTACACCCCATTATCTCTACCTGCACCCCAGTATCTCTACCTGCACCCCGGTATCTCTACCTACACCCCATTATCTCTCTGCACCCCAGTATCTCTACCTGCACCCCAGTATCTCTACCTGCACCCCATTATCTCTACCTGCACCCCATTGTCTCTAACTGCACCCCAGTATCTCTACCTACACCCCAGTATCTCTACCTGCATCCCAGTATCTCTACCTGCACATTCATCTTCTGCACATCTATCACTCCAGTGTTAATGCTAAATTGTAATTATTTCGACACTATGGCCTAATCTTACCTCATTTGCACACACTGTATATAGACTTGTTTCTACTGTATTATTGACTGTATGTTTGTTTTACTCCATGTGTAACTCTGTGTTGCTGTTTGTGTCACAGTTGTAAATGAGAACTTGTTCTCAACTTGCCTATCTGGTTGAATAAAGGTGAAAAAAATTAATTAATAAATACTTTTATTTCTTATTATTATCTTTGTTTTTTGGAAACTGCATTGTTGGTTCGGGGCTCGTAAGTAAGCATTTCACTGTAAGGTCTACAACACCTGTTGTATTCAGCACATGTGACTAATAAAATGTGATTTGTATGTTGATGACCAGAGTCTGGACTAGCCAAGAGATATCTGAGGTTATGTGAGTGTGATCATCAGTAGACTAGATCCCCCGCCCCCGCGACACACACACTCCCCCTCTACCAGTCTCACACCCTCTCATTCACTACAGAGATATCTGAGGTTATGTGAGTGTGATCATCAGTAGACTAGATCCCCCGCCCCCGCGACACACACACTCCCCCTCTACCAGTCTCACACCCTCTCATTCACTACAGAGATATCTGAGGTTATGTGAGTGTGATCATCAGTAGACTAGATCCCCCACCCCCGTGACACACACACTCCCCCTCTACCAGTCTCACACCCTCTCATTCACTACAGAGATATCTGAGGTTATGTGAGTGTGATCATCAGTAGACTAGATCCCCAGAGATATCCCATCAGTAGACTAGACGACACACACACTCCCCCTCTACCAGTCTCACACCCTCTCATTCACTACAGAGATGTCTTTGAGTGGAAGAAAAACAGAGAGAATATTATTAGTCAGTTATAATTCCTGTCGTACCTACGGGCTTCTTTCTCTCCTTCAACCTCTCTCTCTCTCTTTCAGTCTCTCTCTCTCCTTCAACCTCTCTCTCTCTCTCTCCTTCAGTCTCTTTCTCTCCTTCAGTCTCTCTCTCTCCTTCAGTCTCTCTCTCTCCTTCAGTCTCTCTCTCTCCTTCAGTCTCTCTCTCTCTTTTTCAGTCTCTCTCTCTCTCCTTCAGTCTCTCTCTCTCTCCTTCAGTCTCTCTCTCTCTTTTTCAGTCTCTCTCTCCTTCAGTCTCTCTCTCTCTCTTTCAGTCTCTTTCTCTCCTTCAGTCTCTCTCTCTCTTTCAGTCTCTCTCTCTCTTTCAGTCTCTCTCTCTCCTTCAGTCTCTCTCTCTCTTTTTCAGTCTCTCTCTCATTCAGTCTCTCTCTCTCTCTTTCAGTCTCTCTCTCTCCTTCAGTCTCTCTCTCTCTCTTTCAGTCTCTTTCTCTCCTTCAGTCTCTCTCTCTCCTTCAGTCTCTCTCTCTCTCTTCAGTCTCTCTCTCTCTCTTCAGTCTCTCTCTCTCTTTCAGTCTCTCTCTCTCTTTCAGTCTCTCTCTCTCCTTCAGTCTCTCTCTTCAGTCTCTCTCCTTCAGTCTCTCTCTCCTTCAGTCTCTCTCTCTTTCAGTCTCTCTCTCTCCTTCAGTCTCTCTCTCTCCTTCAGTCTCTCTCTCTTCAGTCTCTCTCTCTCTTCAGTCTCTCTCTCTCTCTTTCAGTCTCTCTCTCCTTCAGTCTCTCTCTCCTTCAGTCTCTCTCTCTCTCTTTCAGTCTCTCTCTCTCCTTCAGTCTCTCTCTCTCTCTTTCAGTCTCTCTCTCTCTCTTTCAGTCTCTCTCTCTCCTTCAGTCTCTCTCTCTCCTTCAGTCTCTCTCTCTCCTTCAGTCTCTCTCTCTCTTTCAGTCTCTCTCTCTCCTTCAGTCTCTCTCTCTCCTTCAGTCTCTCTCCCTCTTTCAGTCTCTCTCTCTCTTTCAGTCTCTCTCTCTCCTTCAGTCTCTCTCTCTCCTTCAGTCTCTCTCTCTCTCTTCAGTCTCTCTCTTTCTTCAGTCTCTCTCTCTCTCTCTCCTTCAGTCTCTCTCTCTCCTTCAGTCTCTCTCTCCTTCAGTCTCTCTCTCTCTCTCTCTCTCTCTCTTTCAGTCTCTCTCTCTCCTTCAGTCTCTCTCTCTCTCTCTCTCTCTCTCTCTTTCAGTCTCTCTCTCTCCTTCAGTCTCCTCTCCCTCTCTCCTTCACTATCTCTCTGCCTCCCTCTCCATCCAGCCTTTCACAGCTAATGTGTGTTGGAGAGGAGAGGAGTGGTAGTGAGTGTCTTACTAATAGCCGTTAAGTGATTGGTCAGAGCACCCTCCAATCAGAGCTGTAGATAAGCCTATTAAGACTAAAGTGGACTGGTCGTCAATTAACTTCACCATATCCTGCTCTGAACATCTGAACCATTTCATCTGCATTTTATACTGAAATCTAGTGTTTTAAACCATTTCACCTGCATTTTATACTGAAATTCAACAGAGTTTTTTGAGTGATCAGGGGCGAGCAACTGTAGTTTTCCTTCACATAAAATACATTAGTGCAACACATTAGGCAGGAAACGGATTCCTTCTCATCGGAGGACAGCAGAAGTGTAACGTTATTTGGCTGCCAGCCACACAAGTAGGCTAAATGAGTTTACAGTGAAAAAGCAAGGTATGTTTTGCAACAACGATGCATGGCCATCATATTAAAGTTCATCATAGAATGTACCCAGCTACATTTCCTCATGTTTTTCTTCAAGGTGAACTAGCATTCTACCAGAGAACAGTAGCTACACATCTGTCAGAGACCTGTCTGCCCGTTCGTGAATTGTCATCCGAGTGGATACCGAAGTTGCTCCGAGTGGATACTAAAATATTGATTTTCCAGAGAAGATCCAGATCTCAGGGAATTAGACCAAAGTTCTCAATTGGTACAAAATATAGAGAGTACTGCACACACTACAATTACTGAGGTTTAAAAAATAAGCTCAACTGGACACCTTAATGAGGCAGTGAATGAGCTGAGAGAGAAAGCACGCAGGGCATTCTACGCCATTAAAAAGCTCATTCAAATTGAAATAAAATTTGGCTAAAACGAATTGAATATGTCATTGAACCAATTGCACATAATGGCCGTGAGGTGTGGGGTCCACTTGCAAAACAAGATTTCATCAAATGGGACAAACACCCCATTGAAACCCTGCATGCAGAGTTCTGTAAGATTCTCCTACATGTCCAGGGGAAAACTACAAACAATGTATGTAGGGCAGAATTAGGCCAATATCCACTAATAATAAAAACTCAAAAAAGAGCAATTCAGTTTTGGAAACATCTCAAATACAGTGACCCCCTTTCATATCATTACCAAGCCCTGCAATGCCAAGAGCTGAGCAAAGAAAAGAGTCCCCTCATCCAGCTGGTCCTGAGTTCACAAACCTGTTCTACTAACACACTGAAGCCTCAGTCCCCTCATCCAGCTGGTCCTGGGGCTGAGTTCACAAACCTGTTCTACTAACACACTGAAGCCTCAGTACCCTCATCCAGCTGGTCCTGAGGCTGAGTTCACTAACCTGTTCTACTAACACACTGAAGCCTCAGTCCCCTCATCCAGCTGGTCCTGAGTTCACAAACCTGTTCTACTAACACACTGAAGCCTCAGTCCCCTCATCCAGCTGGGGCTGAGTTCACTAACCTGTTCTACTAACACACTGAAGCCTCAGTCCCCTCATCCAGCTGGTCCTGGGGCTGAGTTCACAAACCTGTTCTACTAACACACTGAAGCCTCAGTCCCCTCATCCAGCTGGTCCTGGGGCTGAGTTCACAAACCTGTTCTACTAACATACTGAAGCCTCAGTCCCCTCATCCAGCTGGTCCTGGGGCTGAGTTCACAAACCTGTTCTACTAACATACTGAAGCCTCAGTCCCCTCATCCAGCTGGTCCTGGGGCTGAGTTCACAAACCTGTTCTACTAACGCACTGAAGCCTCAGTCCCCTCATCCAGCTGGTCCTGAGGCTGAGTTCACAAACCTGTTCTACTAACATACTGAAGCCTCAGTCCCCTCATCCAGCTGGTCCTGGGGCTGAGTTCACAAACCTGTTCTACTAACATACTGAAGCCTCAGTCCCCTCATCCAGCTGGTCCTGGGGCTGAGTTCACAAACCTGTTCTACTAACACACTGAAGCCTCAGGACCAGAACATCCAATCAATCAGAATAAAACACATTACAACACAGTCAAAACAAAACTACATTGCTTATTGGGAAACACAAACACAAAGGACAATGCACTGCAATCTGGCCCTACATCAACAGTACACCGTGGCTAAATATTTGACCATTGTTACTGATCAAAACCTTAGAAAAGGCTCAGTGAGCACAGCCTTGCCATTGAGAAGGGTAGACACAGGAAAACCTGGCTCCCAGCAGAACCTGAGACGGAGCTGCATTTTTAAAACAATTAGAGAGTGTCATTTTCCCAAATTTGAAACCCTTTTCAAGATGTCAAAGACCTCTCTGATAGGAATAGGCTACCCGTCCTGTTGGGGAAGGATGCAGAGAGCTGTGGGTTGTCAGCACACTACATTGCTGCCTGCCATAAGTTGAGCGACAGTGTCTGACAGAACAATCAACCTGCACATGTCCTCTACTGTATACTTATTGTTATTGTTGAATGTTTGGTTATTTTGACCCTTGCCTATTGTTGCTACTGTTGTCACGTTGACAATTTTGATTCTCATTTTTTTCCCATATTGTAAATAGAAAAAATAAGCTCTGGCAACATGTACATTGTTACGTCATGCCTATAAAGCAAGTTGAATTGAATTGAGAATTGAATTGAGAATTGAGAGAGAGAGAGAGAGAGAGAGAGAGAGAGAGAGAGAGAGAGGGGGGATAGAGATCGAGAGAGAGAGAGAGAGAGAGAGAGAGAGAGAGAGAGAGAGACAGAAAGGGAGAGAGAGAGAGAGAAAGATGGACAGAGAGACAGAGAGAGAGTGAGAGAGAGAGAGAGAGAGAGAGGGAGAGACAGAGAGAGAGAGAGACAGAGGGAGAGAGAGAGAGAGAGAGAGAGAAAGAGAGAGGGGGGGAGAGACAGAAAGAGAGAGAGACAGACAGAGGGAGAGAGAGAGAGAGAGAAAGAGAGAGAGGGGGGGGAGAGACAGAAAGAGAGAGAGACAGAGAGACAAACAGAGTACAATCCATATTTATGCTTGTTTATTTTCCCTTGTGTACCCTTAACCATTTGTACATCGTTACAACACTGTATAATATGACATTTGTAATTCTGTATGTGCAATGTTTACTGTTAACTTTTGTTTATTTCACTTTTGTATACAGTATTATCTACCTCACTTGCTTTGGCAATGTTAACAGATGTTTCCCATGCCAATAAAGCCCAATGAATTGAATTGAATTGAGAGAGGGAGAGAGAGAGACAGAGAGAGAGAGAGAGAGAGAGATACAGAGAGAGAGACAGCACGTCAGAAATCCATAGACTAACCACTTCTGGGAAAATTGGAAAACACTAAACAAACAAAAACACGAAGAATTATCTATCCAAAACGGAGATGTATGGGTAAACCACTTCTCCAATATATTTGGCTCTATAACAAAGAATAAAGAGCAAAAACATATACATGATCAAATACAAATCTTAGAATCAACTATTAAAGACTACCAGAACCCACTGAATTCTCCAATTACCTTGAACGAGTTACAGGACAAAATAAAAACCCTCCAACCCAAAAAGGCCTGTGGTGTTGATGGTATCCTCAATGAAATAATCAAATATACAGACAACAAATCCAATTGCCTATACTAAAACTCTTTAACATCATCCTTAGCTCTGGCATCTTCCCCAATATTTGGAACCAAGGACTGATCACCCCAATCCACAAAAGTGGAGACAAATTTGACCCCAATAACTACCGTGGAATATGCGTCAACAGTAACCTTGGGAAAATCCTCTGCATTATCATTAACAGCAGACTCGTACATTTCCTCAACAAAAACAATGTACTGAGCAAATGTCAAATTGGCTTTTTACCAAATTACCGTACAACAGACCATGTATTCACCTTGCACACCCTAATTAACAAACAAACAAACCAAAACAAAGGCAGTCTTCTCATGCTTTGTTGATTTCAAAAAAGCCTTTGACTCAATTTGGCGTGAGGGTCTGCTATACAAACTGATGGAAAGTGGTGTTGGGGGTAAAACTTACGACATCATAAAATCCATGTACACAAACAACAAGTGTGCGGTTAAAATTGGCAAAAAACACACACATTTCTTCCCACAGGGCCGTGGGGTGAGACAGGGATGCAGCTTAAGCACCACCCTCTTCAACATATATATCAACGAATTGGCGCGGGCACTAGAAAGGTCTGCAGCATCCAGCCTCACCCTGCTAGAATCTGAAGTCAAATATCTACTGTTTGCTGATGATCTGGTGCTTCTGTCAGCAACCAAGGAAGGCCTACAGCAGCACCTAGATATTCTGCACAGATCCTGTCAGACCTGGACCCTGACAGTAAATCTCAGTAAGACCAAAATGGTGTTCCAAAAAAGGTCCAGTCGCCAGGGCCACAAATACAAATTCCATCTAGACACTGTTGCCCTAGAGCACACAAAAAACTATACATACCTTGGCCTAAACATCAGCGCCACAGGTAACTTCCACAAAGCTGTGAACTATCTGAGAGACAAGGCAAGAAGGGCATTCTATGTCATCAAAAGGAACATAAATTTCAAGATACCAATCAGGATCTGGCTAAAAATACTTGAATCAGTTATAGAACCAATTGCCCTTTAAGGTTGTGAGATCTGGGGTCCGCTCACCAACCAAGACTTCACAAAATGGGACAAACACCAAATTGAGACTCTGCATACAGAATTCTGCGAAAAATATCCTCCGTGTACAACGTAGAACACCAAATAATGCATGCAGAGCAGAATTAGGCCGATACCCGCTAATTATCAAAATCCAGAAAGGAGCTGTGAAATTCTACAACCACCTAAAAGGAAGCGATTCCCAAACCTTCCATAACAAAGCCATCACATACAGAGAGATGAAAATGGAGAAGAGTCCCCTAAGCAAGCTGGTCCTGGGGCTCTGTTCACAAACACAAACACACCCCACAGAGCCCCAGGACAGCAGCACAATTAGACCCAACCAAATCATGAGAAAACAAAAAGATCATTTCTTGACACATTGGAAAGAATTAACAAAAAAACAGAGCAAACTAGAATGCTATTTGGCCCTAGAGAGTACACAGTGGCAGAATACCTGTCCACTGTGACTGACCCAAACTTAAGGAAAGCTTTGAATATGTACAGACTTAGTGAGCATAGCCTTGCTATTGAGAAAGGCCACCGTAGGCAGACATGGCTCGCAAGAGAAGACAGGCTGTGTGCACACTGCCCACAAAATGAGGTGGAAACTGAGCTGCACTTCCTAACCTCCTGTCAAATGTATGACCATATTAGAGACACATATTTCCCTCAGATTACACAGATCCACAAAGAATTTGAAAACAAATTACATTTTGATAAACTCTCATATCTACTGGGTGAAATACCACAGTGTGCATCACAGCAGCAAGATTTGTGACCTGTTGCCACAAGAAAAGGGCAACCAGTGAAGAACAAACACCATTGTAAATACAACCCATATTTATGCTTATTCATTTTCCCTTGTGTTCTTTAAACATTTGTACATTGTTACAACACTGTATATATATATATATATATATATATATATATATAATATGACATCTGTAATGTCTTTATTGTTTTGAAATTTCTGTATGTGTAATGTTTACTGTTAATTTGTATTGTTTATTTTGTATATTATCTACCTCACTTGCTTTGGCAATGTTAACACATGTTTCCCATGCCAATAAAGCCCCTTGAATTGAATTGACAGACAGAGAGAGATACACAGAGAGAGAGAGAGCGAGAGAGAGAGAGAGAGAGAGAGAGAGGGGGGGGGTAGAAAGAGAGAGAGAGATCTGTTTTGTTCTCTATCTGGTATAGGAATGAACTAGCCTCAGGGCTATTAAAACACACACACCATTCCTATCATTGTATTTGAAAGCAGCAGGATCTATAAATACTGTGTACAGTGTCTTTGTTTATAAATAAATTAATAAATCAAATGTCTCCCCATCCATCCCTATCTACACATTAATAATGTACAGCTCTTCCATTTGGATAGACCTCAGAGAGATCACCCTGGAGACACACACACACACCCACACACACCTCTATTCCTTCCCTATTTCTCTCCTTCTTCATTCTTTTGATCTTTCTATTATTGTCTGTTACCATTCTCACTGCAGAGTTTCATCACAGCCCTGTAACACTGGAATTAAACACACACACACACACACACACACACACACACACACACACACACACACACACACACACACACACACACACACGGTTTTAATTTATGCTCTTGTTCTTTTGTATGTAGTGTTCAGTGTATTAAAGTTGCCATGGTTACCACGTACCACGCTGCACTTTGGTCTCCTCCTTCTTCCTCAGACCAACATCGTTACATCTGAATACTTACTCAACGAATACAGTGGCAAGAAAAAGTATGTGAACCCTTTGGAATTACCTGGATTTCTGTATAAAATTTGATCTGATCATCTAAGTCACAACAATAGACAAAACACAGTCTGCCTACACTAATGACACCCAAACAAATATACGTTTTCATGTCTTTATGGAACACACCGTGTAAACATTCACAGTGCAGGGTGGGAAAAGATTGTGAACTCCTGGATAGAATAAAAGTTGACCCTCCTTTGGCAGCAATAACCTCAACCAAACCTTTTCTGTAGTTGTGGATCAGACCTGCACAACGGTCAGGAGGAATTTTGGACCATTCCTCTTTACAAAACTGTTTCAGTTCAGCAATATTCTTGGGATGTCTGGTGTGAACTGCTCTCGAGGTCATGCCACAGCATTTATATTCTTATATATAAGAATATAATGTCTGCCATATATTCTTCTGTTGAAGCCATTTTGTTGATTTACTTCTATGTTTTGGGTCGTTGTCCTGTTGCATCACCCAACTTTTGTTGAGCTTCAAATGGCAGACAGCCTAACATACTTTTTGCCACTTTATACTTTAGTTATTTCATTTTTACTAATTTATTTTACTTTAGAGTATTTCGTAAAGATCAATTACAAGATCAATTACAACTAAACCTACTTCAATCTCACTTTGTAACGCAACAAAATGTGGAAACATTCAAGGGGGTGAAAATTTCTGATGCCCACTCAGACTAGCTACATTTAGCTAGCGAGCTAACTAGCGATTAGCATTAGCACAATTTATTTTAGCCACAACTTGCAAAGAAAAGACAAGCGAGCTGTTTGGAGATATAAGATACACAAAGGAACAGTGTAATTTTAGAACGCTTGTTGGTTTATATTAAGAAGCAAAGTGGAAAGCAGCATTGTTGTCTCCATGCAGACTGTCACTGTGAGGGAAAAACAAGTGGTTATGACCCATTGAGTGACGGGGCTGGCTGGGTGTGAAAGGAGAAAGGGAGAGAGAAGAATGACTCAAGTAGCAAACGGAGGAAACTATAAAAAGGGACACGCGACGGAGTGGCATAACAACATTTAACAAACCACACATTGAAATACCGTTGTACAAGGTCAAGTACAAACAAAAACCGGTCTGTGCTTCAATAACGGAGTATAATATTATGCGGTACACTGCCAGTCCTAGTGTGTGTGTGTCCTATTTGTTGTTAATCCCTAGGCAACACTCTTATTTCCAGCATGGTTGTCTGATAGTCAGACTGACGCACTTGCTCTCTCTCTCTCTCTCTCTCTCTCTCTCTCTCTCTCTCTGTGTGTCTCTCTGTCGCTCTCTCTGTGTCTCTCTGTCGCTCTCTCTCTCCCTCCCTCTCTCTGTCTCCCTCCCTCTCTCTGTCTCTCCCACCCTCTCTCTGTCTCTCCCTCCCTCTCTCTGTCTCTCCCTCCCTCTCTGTCTCTCCTCTCTCTCTCTCTGTATCTCCCTCCCTCCCTCTCTCTGTCTCTCCCTCCCTCTCTCTCTCTGTCTCTCCCTCCCCCTCTCTGTCTCTCCCTCCCTCTCTCTGTCTCTCCCACCCTCTCTCTCTCTCTCTCTGTCTCTCTTCCTCTCTCGCTCTCTCTCTGTCGCTCTCTGTCGCTCTCTCTCTCTCTCTCTCTCTCTCTCTCTCTGTCTCTCGATCCTCTCTCTATGTCTCTCCCACCCTCCCTCTCTATCTACCTCCCTCTCTCTGTCTCTCCCTCCCTCTCTCTGTCTCTCCCTCCCTCTCTGTCTCTCCCTCCCTCTCTCTGTCTCTCCCTCCCCCTCTCTCCCTCTCTCTCTGTCTCTCCTTCCCTCTCTCTCTGTCTCTCCTTCCCTCTCTCTCTCTCTCTCTCTCTGTGTCTCCCTCCCTCTCTCTCTATGTCTCTCCCTCCCTCTCTCCCTCCCTCTGTCTCCCCCTCCCTCTCTCTGTCTCTCCCTCCCTCTCTCTGTCTCTCCTTCCCTGTCTCTCTCTCTCTGTCTCTCCTTCCCTCTCTCCCTCCCTCTCTCTGTCTCTCCCTCCCCCTCTCTGTCTCGCCCTCCCCCTCTCTGTCTCTCCCTCCCTCTCTCTGTCTCTCCCTCCCTCTCTCTGTCTCTCCCACCCTCTCTCTGTCTCTCTCTCCCTCTCTCTCTGTCTCTACCTCCCTCCTCTCTCTGTCTCTCCCACCCTCTCTCTGTCTCTCCCTCCCTCTCTCTGTCTCTCTGTCTCTCTCTGTCCCTCCCTCTCTCTGCCTCTCCCTCTCTCTCTCTGTCTCTCCCTCCCCCCCTCTCTCTCTCTGTCTCTCCCTCTCTCTCTCTCTCTCTCTCTCTGTCTCTCTTCTCCCCCTGTTTCTCTCCCTCCCCCTCTCTTTATCTCTCCCTCCCTCTCTCTGTGTCTCTCTATCCTTCCCTCCCTCTCTCTCACTCTCTCTCTGTCTGTCTCTCTCGTTCTCTCTCCCTCCCTCCCCCTCTCACTCTTACCATTCTCTTACCTCATGCTCTCTTTGTTTTTCTCTCTCTCTTCCTGTTTGTCTCTCCTTTTCTCCCTCCTCCTTCCCTCCGGTATTGGGTCATTGAACCACAGTGATAGCAGGAGCAGGAGGAGATTTCAGGAGCAAAACAGTGAGTAGCAGACTATACTAGAATGGTGGGTGTTTCTCCACGCTGGAAGACTGATCTAGTGCACTTCTTTTGAGTTCGGGAACAGAGTGCCATTTCAGACGAACCCCGAGTTTTCCCTCAACAGACTGAGCCAAAGGCAGCAGGGGGGTTAGAGGTGACCACATCTGCTCAGACCTGCTGGTTATAGCCGTTGACCCAGGCGCGTGTATGTGCCAGAGTGTTTGAATCAAGCCCACTAACTTGACCCCCCCCATCTTTCCAACACTTTCCAACACAACTGCAAAATGACAAAAGCAGTAGGCCTGCCCCACTGTCCAGTACTCTGTGGAACTAGATAAAAGCCTCATTGCCATTAAAAAAATAAATACAAATAAAAAATAACGGCCTAACTCCCGACACACACACACCAAAGACTCCCGTCCATAGTTTCACTGGTTCTCTCATAACAACTGAAAGAGAGAAGCTGGTTCTCTCATAACAACTCAGAGAGAGAAGCTGGTTCTCTCATAACAACTCAGAGAGAGAAGCTGGTTCTCTCATAACAACTGAAAGAGAGAAGCTGGTTCTCTCATAACAACTCAGAGAGAGAAGCTGGTTCTCTCATAACAACTGAAAGAGAGAAACTGGTTCTCTCAAGCACATCTCAAGGCCCCCCCATCCTCTACCCTCACCCCCTCATCCCCCTCTCCATCTCTCTTGGGGAGTCACCATATAGCACAGCATCCTCTACCCTCATCCCCCTCATCCCCCTCTCCATCTCTCTTGGAGTCACCATATGGCACAGCATCCTCTACCCTCATCCCCCTCATCCCCCTCATCCCCCTCTCCATCTCTCTTGGGGAGTCACTATATAGCACAGCATCCTCTACCCTCATCCCCCTCATCCCCCTCTCCATCTCTCTTGGAGTCACCATATGGCACATCATCCTCTACCCTCATCCCCGTCATCCCCCTCATCATCTCTCTTGGGGAGTCACTATATAGCACAGCATCCTCTACCCTCATCCCCCTCATCCCCCTCTCCATCTCTCTTGGAGTCACCATATGGCACATCATCCTCTACCCTCATCCCCCTCATCCCCCTCATCCCCCTCTCCATCTCTCTTGGGGAGTCACTATATAGCACAGCATCCTCTACCCTCATCCCCCTCATCCCCCTCTCCATCTCTCTTGGAGTCACCATATGGCACATCATCCTCTACCCTCATCCCCCTCATCCCCCTCTCCATCTCTCTTGGGGAGTCACCATATGGCACAGCAGTGGAGATCAGCAGAAATTCATCCCCCTTTTTCAACCCTTCTTTACGAGCCATTTAAAAAAGAATCATCAGCACACACACACTGCAGTTCTAAATAACAAGGCCCTTCTACATGTAGAGAGAATGTCTGTGTGGAGAGAGAGAGAAAGAGAGCACTAAGAGGTGAGGCATCAAAGACTCATAATGGCCAAGAGATTTTTCCTTTTAACAATCAAAGCCACTTCTGAGTTAAGTGTGTGTGTGTGTGTGTGTGTGTGTGTGTGTGTGTGTGTGTGTGTGTGTGTGTGTGTGTGTGTGTGTGTGTGTGTGTGTGTGTGTGTGTGTGTGTGTGTGTGTGTGTGTGTGTGTGTGTGTGTGTGTTACACTTCAGCGTTGAATTCTTTCTTGCTCTCCTAACACAATTACTCCGGTGATCTCATCGGCAGAGACTGTCGGTCAGATGAAAGAGAAGTCTTCCCCTCTTTATTCTCCCTCTCGCTGGAGTTGTTTTGGTTAACAGAACGTTCTTTTCCCGACAGTGGTGTTGTGCTCGCTCGGGTGGGTTCGGTCCAGACAGAGACTCACATTACGTTGGCTACATCCCAAATGACACCCTATTCCCTACATAGTGCACTACTTATGACCTGCGCCCATAGGGACCTTTTTAAAAGTAGTGCACTATGTAGGGAATGGGGTGTCATTTGGGAGGTAGCCTTTGACTGAAAAACCGTTGGCAACGAATGTACTCAACATACTAGATCTGAGGGAGCTCACACACACACACACACACACACACACACACACACACACACACACACACACACACTCACACACACACACACACACACACACACACACACACACACACACACACACACACACACACACACACACACACACACACACACACACACACACACACACACACACACACACACACACTCCTGGGAGGAGGACTCTGTAATAGTATACTTTAAAGTGTTTTACTTATTTGGCTGTGGATCAGTTTAAATAGAGACAAACAGAAAGATCCGGCAGCTGGGCCAGTGGGGAATGCCTATCGCCATGGGTAACGATATGGTACACCACTACAAGAAACTAGTCAGGACTGAATCCTACAACAGCCTAGTCAAGACTGTATCCTACAACAGCCTCGTCAAGACTGTATCCTACAACAGCCTAGTCAAGACTGTATCCTACAACAGCCTAGTCAAGACTGTATCCTACAACAGCCTAGTCAAGACTGTATCCTACAACAGCCTAGTCAAGACTGTATCCTACAACAGCCTAGTCAAGACTGTATCCTACAACAGCCTAGTCAAGACTGTATCCTACAACAGCCTAGTCAAGACTGTATCCTACAACAGCCTAGTCAAGACTGTATCCTACAACAGCCTAGTCAAGACTAGAGGTTGACCGATTAATTGGAATGACTGATTAATTAGGGCCGATTTCAAGTTTTCATAACAATCGAAAATCTATATTTTTTTGGCACCATTATTTAACCAGGCAAGTCAGTTAAGAACACATTCTTATTTTCAATGACGGCCTAGGAACAGTGGGTTAACTGCCTCGTTCATGGGCAGAACGGCAGATTTTCACCTTGTCTGCTCGGGGGATCCAATCTTGCAACCTTACAGTTAACTAGTCCAACGCAATAATGTCCTGTCTCTTGTTGCACTCCACAAGGAGAATAACTGCCTGTTATGCGAATGTAGTAAGCCAAGGTAAGTTGCTAGCTAGCATTAAACTTATCTTATAAAAAACAATCAATCATAATCACTAGTTAACTACACATGGTTGATGATATTACTAGATATTATCTAGTGTGTCCTGCGTTGCATATAATCTGACTGAGCATACAAGTATAAGTATTTGACTGAGCGGTGGTAGGCAGAAGCAGGCGCGTAAACATTCATTCAAACAGGACTTTCGTGCGTTTTGCCAGCAGCTCTTCGTTGTGCGTCAAGCATTGCGCTGTTTATGACTTCAAGCCCATCAACTCCCGAGATTAGGCTGGTGTAACTGAAGTGAAATGGCTGGTAAGTTAGCGCGCTAATAGCGTTTCAAACGTCACTCGCTCGCTCTGAGCCTTGGAGTGATTGTTTCCCTTGCTCTGCATGGGTAACGCTGCTTCGAGAATGGCTGTTGTCATTGTGTTCCTGGTTCAAGCCCAGGGAGGAGCGAGGAGAGGGACAGAAGCTATACTGTTACACTGGCAATACTAAAGTGCCTATAAGAACATCCAATAGTCAAAG
Source organism: Oncorhynchus masou masou (assembly GCF_036934945.1). Classification (NCBI taxonomy): domain Eukaryota; kingdom Metazoa; phylum Chordata; class Actinopteri; order Salmoniformes; family Salmonidae; genus Oncorhynchus; species Oncorhynchus masou. The sequence continues at coordinate 12,802,805 of NC_088234.1, read as the reverse complement.
GTTAATGAAATACAAATCGTATAGAGAGAAATAGTCCTATAATTCCTATAATAACTACAACCTAAATCTTCTTACCTGGGAATATTGAAGACTCCTGTTAAAAGGAACCACCAGCTTTCATATGTTCTTATATTCTGAGCAAGGAACTTAAACGTTAGCTTTCTTACATGGCACATATTGCACTTTTACTTTCTTCTCCAACACTATGTTTTTGCATTATTTAAACCAAATTGAACATGTTTCATTATTTATTTGAGGCTAAATTGATTTTATTGATGTATTATATTAAGTTTTATATTAAATATTATATATTAAGTTAAATATATATTATATATATATATATTATATACTATATTAAGTTAAAATAAGTGTTCATTCAGTATTGTTGTAATTGTCATTATTACAAATACATTTTAAAAAGCGGCCAATTAATCGGTATCAGCTTTTTTGGTCCCCCAATAATCGGTATCGGCTTTGAAAAATCATAATCGGTCGACCTCTAGTCAAGACTGTATCCTACAACAGCCTAGTCAAGACAGCCTACAGTGGTTGCTCCATTAAACGTTTTGTGATCATGCGGCGGGACTTAGAGGTAATTTGTCATTTAGTACAGTGCCCTGCATCACCACTTCATTGCTCCAGACCACCACAAGCGGGAGTTAGAGAACTGATTATGCTTTTGGGTCCGACTGTGTCTCCAACTGACAATGAATGGGAGACATAAACCTCAATAGAAACTGATAATTGTGCACAAATTCAGTATTACTTACTAAAAGTGTTGTTCCACTAAGGTTTTATTATTTTATTTTGGTAGGATTAGTTTACTGTAGTACTGTAGGCCACTCCCGACCAGTCATGTTGTACAGCGCCTGAGTGGCACAACGGTCATAACAATGCAAGCTGTGTTGCTACAGATGCTGGTTTAATACCTGTGGTGGGCTCGACTGGGAGTCTGTAGGGTTTTGTTTCTCTCCCTGTAAAAACAGAAATAAATCATTCTAAATAACGAACTGGCTTTATTTAAAAATTAGTAAGAATGTCTCACCCCATGTTCAAGAATGGCCTTTTTCTCGCTCATTTTACGTTATTTGAAAACAAAATCATCTCCAAAATATGATTTTTTAAACAAAGCGATTATTATTATTATTATTATTAATTTAGAATGATATAAAAGTCAGTTGGATATTCTCACTGATATATTATTAACCCTGTTATTGGCAGGGCAATATATAATGGTCATATTGGTCATGGCTCCCGAGTGATGCACAATGCTGTGATGCACACTGTGGTATTTCACCCAGTAGATATTGGAGTTTATCAATATTAGGTTTGTTTTCTAATTCTTTGTGGATCTGTGTAATTTGAGGGAAATATGTGTCTCTAATATGGTCGTATATTTGGCAGGAGGTTAGGTAGTGCAGCTCAGTTTCCACCTCATTTTGTGGGCAGTGAGCACATAGCCTGTCTTCTCCTGAGAGCCAGGTCTGCCTAATGAAGCCTTTCTCAATAGCAAGGCTATGCTCACTGAGTCTGAAAATAGTCAAAGCTTTTCTTAAGTTTGGGTCAGTCACAGTTGTCAGGTATTCTGCCGCTGTGTACTCTCTGTTTAGGGTCAGTTACAGTAGTCAGGTATTCTGCCACTGTGTACTCTCTGTTTAGGGCCAAATAGCATTCCAGTCTCTCTATACACCTAAGAGACCAATGGTCTCATGTTCAGCTGAAACGTGTGTGTGTGTGTGTGTCTGTGTGTGTGTCTGTGAATGGTTGTTTAACACCATTAGTGCGTAATGACAGAGGTCACTAGGTCAAACTGGAGAGGAGAACGTGTCGATGACACACAAACACACACACACACAGATTTTGACCCACAATGTGGGAATAGATTGTAAAATAAAGAAAGGCCTTTCTTTCAATCTATGAGGAAAAACATCAATGCTATACACTTCTTCACAGTTCTGACTAGAAGAGATATCATGGTTCTGACTAGAAGAGATATCATGGTTCTGACTAGAGGAGATATCATGGTTCTGACTAGAAGAGATATCATGGTTCTGACTAGAAGAGATATCATAGTTCTGACTAGAGGAGATATCATGGTTCTGACTAGAGGAGATATCATGGTTCTGACTAGAGGAGATATCATGGTTCTGACTAGAGGAGATATCATAGTTCTGACTAGAGGAGATATCATGGTTCTGACTAGAGGAGATATCATGGTTCTGACTAGAGGAGATATCATGGTTGTGACTAGAGGAGATATCATGGTTCTGACTAGAGGAGATATCATGGTTCTGACTAGAGGAGATATCATAGTTGTGACTAGAGGAGATATCATGGTTCTGACTAGAGGAGATATCATGGTTCTGACTAGAGGAGATATCATGGTTCTGACTAGAGGAGATATCATAGTTCTGACTAGAGGAGATATATAGTTCTGACTAGAGAAGATATCATGGTTCTGACTAGAGGAGATATCATGGTTCTGACTAGAGGAGATATCATAGTTCTGACTAGAGGAGATATCATGGTTCTGACTAGAGGAGATATCATGGTTCTGATGAGAAGAGATATCATGGTTCTGACTAGAGGAGATATCATAGTTCTGACTAGAGGAGATATCATGGTTCTGATGAGAAGAGATATCATGGTTCTGACTAGAAGATATATTATGGGCACATTTTTGTGTCTGTTTCTATGCATTCCTAGGTCCATTCTCAAACTCCACTTCACCCTGCCGCATTCAGCATTCCAATCCGTTAGATCACAAATTGCATCATTGGCCCACCATGCATCTGTCTGGTTTGTGCACATACTCTGGTTATCTCCCAAATGGCACCTTATTCTCTACCTCGTGCACTACTTTAGATAATGGCCCATAGGGTTCCAAGTAGTGCACCATGCAGGGACTAGGTTGCCATTTGGGAAATGTCCTCTGAATCCTGAGTCTGGAACTACATACAAGCTGTTATCCTTTCCTCTATAGACCTAATTAGAGACAGAGAGTTGAGAAAGACAGAGAGAGACAGAGAGAGACACAGAGAGACACAGAGAGAGACAGAGAGAGACACAGAGAAAGACAGAGAGAGACACACAGAGAGACACACAGAGAGAGAGAGAGAGAGAGAGAGACAGAGAGAGACAGAGAGAGACACAGAGAGAGAGACAGAGAGACACAGAGAGAGAGACAGAGAGAGAGAGAGAAAGAGAGAGACAGAGAGAGACAGAGAGAGAGAGAGAGAGAGAGAGAGAGACAGAGAGAGAGAGAGAGAGAGAGAGAGAGAGAGAGACAGAGAGAGACAGAGAGAGACACAGAGAAAGAGACAGAGCGACACAGAGAGAGAGAAAGAGAGAGAGAGAGAGAGACAGAGAGAGACAGAGAGAGAGAGAGACAGAGAGAGAGAGAGAGAGAGAGAGAGAGAGAGAGACAAAGAGACAGAGAGACAGAGAGACACAGAGAGAGAGACAGAGAGAGAGAGAGAGAGAGAGAGAGAGAGAGAGAGAGAGAGAGACAGAGAGAGAGACAGAGAGACACAGAGAGAGAGACAGAGAGAGACAGAGAGAGACACAGAGAAAGAGACAGAGAGACACAGAGAGAGACAGAGAGAGAGAGAGAGAGAGAGAGAGAGAGAGAGAGAGAGACAGAGAGAGACAGAGAGAGAGAGACAGAGAGAGAGAGAGAGAGAGAGAGAGAGAGAGAGACAAAGAGACAGAGAGACAGAGAGACAGAGAGACAAAGAGACAAAGAGACAAAGAGACAGAGACAGAGAGAAGAAGGAGAAGTACAGATCAAGGTTGGGTTCTAAAAAATGTCAGAAACTTTGAACATCCCACGGAGCATCATTAAATCCATTATTAAAAAATGGAAAGAATATGGCACCACAACAAACCTGCCATGAGGGCCGCCCACCAAAACTTACGGACCAGGCAAGGAGGGCATTGATCAGAGAGGCAACACAGAGACTAAAGATAACCCTGAAGGAGCTTGGAGATTTGAGTATCTGTCCATAGGACCACTTGAAGCCGTACACTCCACAGAGCTGGGCTTTACAGAAGAGTGGCCAGAAAAAAAGCCATTGCTTAAAAAAGAAAATAAGCAAACACGTTTGGTGTTTGCCAAAAGGCATGTGAGAGACTCCCCACGTGTATGGAAGAAGGTACTCTGGTCAGATGAGATTAAAATTGAGCTTTTCGCCATCAAGGAAAATGCTATGTCTGGCGCAAACCCAACACCTCATCACCCAGAGAACACCATCCCCACAGTGAAGCATGGTGGTGGCAACATCATGCTGTGGGGATGTTTTTCATTGGCAGGGACTGGAAAACTGGTCAGAATTGAAGGAATGATGGATGGCGCTAAATACAGGGACATTTCAGTCTTCCAGAGATTTGAGACTGGGACGGAGGCTCACCTTCCAGCAGGACAATGACCCCAAGCATACTGCTAAAGCAACACTCGAGTGGTTTAAGGGGGAACATTTAAATGTCTTGGAATGGCCTAGTCAAAGCCCAGACCTCAATCCAATTGAGAATATGTGGGATGACTTAAAGATTGCTGTACACCAGCAGGAACCCATCCAACTTCAAGGAGCTGGAGCAGTTTTGCCTTGAAGAATGGGCAAAAATCCCAGTGGCAAGATGTGCCAAGCTTATAGAGACATACCCCAAGAGACTTGCAGCTGTAATTGCTGCAAATGGTGGCTCTACAAAGTATTGACTTTGGGGGGTGATTAGTTAAGCATGCTCAAGTTTAGTTTTTTTTGCCAGATTTCTTATTTGTTTCACAATAAAAAATATTTTGCATCTTCAAAGTGATAGGTATGTTGTGTAAATCCCATTATACAAACATCCCAAAAATCTATTTTAATTCCAGGTTGTAAGACAACAAAATAGGAAAAATGCCAAGGGGGGTGAATACTTTCGCAAGCCACTGTAACTCTAATGAACTTATTTTCCACAGCAGAGGTAACTCTGGGTCTTCCTTTCCTGTAGTGGTCCTCATGAGAGCCAGTTTCATCATACCACAGCAGAGGTAACTCTGATCTTCCTGTCCTGTGGTGGTCCCCATGAGAGACAGTTTCATCATACCACAGCAGAGGTAACTCTGGGTCTTCCTTTCCTGTGGTGGTCCTCATGAGAGCCAGTTTCATCATACCACAGCAGAGGTAACTCTGGGTCTTCCTTTCTTGTGGCGGTCCTCATGAGAGACAGTTTCATCATACCACAGCAGAGGTAACTCTGGGTCTTCCTTTCCTGTGGTGGTCCTCATGAGAGACAGTTTCATCATACCACAGCAGAGGTAACTCTGGGTCTTCCTTTCCTGTGGTGGTCCTCATGAGAGACAGTTTCATCATACCACAGCAGAGGTAACTCTGGGTCTTCCTTTCCTGTGGTGGTCCTCATGAGAGCCAGTTTCATCATACCACAGCAGAGGTAACTCTGGGTCTTCCTTTCTTGTGGCGGTCCTCATGAGAGACAGTTTCATCATACCACAGCAGAGGTAACTCTGATCTTCCTGTCCTGTGGTGGTCCTCATGAGAGACAGTTTCATCATACCACAGCAGAGGTAACTCTGATCTTCCTGTCCTGTGGTGGTCCTCATGAGAGACAGTTTCATCATACCACAGCAGAGGTAACTCTGGGTCTTCCTTTCCTGTAGTGGTCCTCATGAGAGACAGTTTCATCATACCACAGCAGAGGTAACTCTGCGTCTTCCTGTCCTGTGGCGGTCCTCATGAGAGACAGTTTCATCATACCACAGCAGAGGTAACTCTGGGTCTTCCTTTCCTGTAGTGGTCCTCATGAGAGACAGTTTCATCATACCACAGCAGAGGTAACTCTGGGTCTTCCTGTCCTGTGGAGGTCCTCATGAGAGACAGTTTCATCATACCACAGCAGAGGTAACTCTGGGTCTTCCTTTCTTGTGGCGGTCCTCATGAGAGACAGTTTCATCATACCACAGCAGAGGTAACTCTGGGTCTTCCTTTCCTGTGGTGGTCCTCATGAGAGACAGTTTCATCATACCACAGCAGAGGTAACTCTGGGTCTTCCTTTCCTGTGGTGGTCCTCATGAGAGACAGTTTCATCATACCACAGCAGAGGTAACTCTGGGTCTTCCTTTCCTGTGGTGGTCCTCATGAGAGCCAGTTTCATCATACCACAGCAGAGGTAACTCTGGGTCTTCCTTTCTTGTGGCGGTCCTCATGAGAGACAGTTTCATCATACCACAGCAGAGGTAACTCTGGGTCTTCCTTTCTTGTGGAGGTCCTCATGAGAGACAGTTTCATCATACCACAGCAGAGGTAACTCTGCGTCTTCCTTTCCTGTGGCGGTCCTCATGAGAGACAGTTTCATCATACCACAGCAGAGGTAACTCTGGGTCTTCCTTTCCTGTAGTGGTCCTCATGAGAGACAGTTTCATCATACCACAGCAGAGGTAACTCTGGGTCTTCCTTTCCTGTGGCGGTCCTCATGAGAGACAGTTTCATCATACCACAGCAGAGGTAACTCTGGGTCTTCCTTTCCTGTGGTGGTCCTCATGAGAGACAGTTTCATCATACCACAGCAGAGGTAACTCTGGGTCTTCCTTTCCTGTGGTGGTCCTCATGAGAGCCAGTTTCATCATACCACAGCAGAGGTAACTCTGGGTCTTCCTTTCCTGTAGTGGTCCTCATGAGAGACAGTTTCATCATACCACAGCAGAGGTAACTCTGATCTTCCTGTCCTGTGGTGGTCCCCATGAGAGACAGTTTCATCATACCACAGCAGAGGTAACTCTGGGTCTTCCTGTCCTGTGGTGGTCCTCATGAGAGACAGTTTCATCATACCACAGCAGAGGTAACTCTGGGTCTTCCTTTCCTGTAGTGGTCCTCATGAGAGCCAGTTTCATCATACCACAGCAGAGGTAACTCTGGGTCTTCCTTTCCTGTAGTGGTCCTCATGAGAGCCAGTTTCATCATACCACAGCAGAGGTAACTCTGGGTCTTCCTTTCCTGTAGTGGTCCTCATGAGAGCCAGTTTCATCATACCACAGCAGAGGTAACTCTGATCTTCCTGTCCTGTGGCGGTCCCCATGAGAGACAGTTTCATCATAGTGCTTGATGGTTTTTGCGACGGCACTTGAAGAAACTTTCAAAGTTCCTTCAATTTCCCGGATTGACTGACCTTCATGTCTTAAAGTAATGATGGGCTGTTGTTTCTCGTTGCTTATTTGAGCTGTTCTTGCCATAATATGGACTTGGTATTTTACCAAATAGGGCTATTTTCTGTAAAACATCCCTACCTTGTCACAGCACAACTGATTGGCTCAAACGCATTAAGATGGAAAGAAATTCCACAAATTAACTTTTACCAGCCTGTTAACTGAAATGCATTCCAGGTGACTACCTCATGAGGCTGGTTGAGAGAATGCCAAGAGTGCGCAAAGCTGTCATCAAGGCAAAGGGTGGCTACTTTGATATTTTGATGGCTACTACAGGATTCCATGTGTTATTTCATAATGTCGATGTCTTCACTATTATTTTACAATGTAGAAAATAGTACAAATAAAGAAAAACCCTGGAATGAGTAGGTGTGTCCAAACGTTTGACTGGTCCTGTATGTTTCCCATGCCAATCAAGCCCCTTGAATTGAAATTGAGAGAGAAGTGGGGGACATGGTCACAAGGGAAAGACTGGGCAATCAAGTAACAAGGGAAAATAACTAGCCTAGACTATCTATTCTGTGTGAAGCCAAGTAGCGAGAGAGCCAGAGAGAGGAGAGAGAGAGGAGAGAGAAAGAGGAGAGAGAAAGAGGAGAGAGAGCCAGAGAGAGAGGAGAGAGAAAGAGGAGAGAGAAAGAGGAGAGAGAGAGAGAGAGGAGAGAGAGAGAGGAGGGAGGAGAGAGAAAGAGGAGAGAGAGAGAGAGAGAGGAGAGAGAGAGAGGAGAGAGAGCCAGAGAGAGGAGAAAGAAAGAGGAGAGAGAGCCAGAGAGAGGAGAGAGAAAGAGGAGAGAGAAGAGAGAGAGGGGAGAGAGAGAGAGAGGAGAGAGAGAGAGGAGAGAGAAAGAGGAGAGAGAGCCAGAGAGAGGAGAGAGAAAGAGGAGAGAGAAAGAGGAGAGAGAGCCAGAGAGAGGAGAGAGAAGAGAGAGAGAGGAGAGAGAAAGAGGAGAGAGAAAGAGGAGAGAGAGCGAGAGAAAGAGGAGAGAGAAGAGAGAGAGGAGAGAGAGAGAGGAGAGAGAAAGAGGAGAAAGAAAGAGGAGAGAGAGCCAGAGAGAGGAGAGAGAAAGAGGAGAGAGAAGAGAGAGAGAGCCAGAGAGAGAGAGAAAGAGGAGAGAGAAGAGAGAGAGAGGAGAGAGAGGAGAGAGAAAGAGGAGAGAGAAAGAGGAGAGAGAGCGAGAGAAAGAGGAGAGAGAAGAGAGAGAGAGGAGAGAGAGAGAGAGGAGAGAGAAAGAGGAGAGAGAAAGAGGAGAGAGCGAGAGAAAGAGGAGAGAGAAGAGAGAGAGGAGAGAGAGAGAGAGAAAGAGGAGAGAGAAAGAGGAGAGAGAGCGAGAGAAAGAGAGATAAGAGAGAGAGGAGAGAGAGAGAGAGAGAGGAGAGAGAAAGAGGAGAGAGAAAGAGGAGAGAGAGCGAGAGAAAGAGGAGAGAGAAGAGAGAGAGAGGAGAGAGAGAGAGAGGAGAGAGAAAGAGGAGAGAGAAAGAGGAGAGAGAGCGAGAGAAAAGAGAGAGAGAAGAGAGAAGAGAGAGAGAGAGAGAGAGAGAGGGGGAGAGAGAGAGGAGAGAGAAAGAGGAGAGAGAAAGAGGAGAGAGAGTGAGAGAAAGAGGAGAGAGAAGAGAGAGAGAGGAGAGAGAGAGAGAGGAGAGAGAGAGAGAGAGAGAGGAGAGAGAAAGAGGAGAGAGAAAGAGGAGAGAGAGAAAGAGAAAGAGGAGAGAGAAGAGAGAGAGAGAGAGAGAGAGAGAGAGAGAGAGAGAGAGAGAGAGAGAGAGAGAGAGGAGAGAGAGAGAGTGAGCTGTGGTGGCATAGTCTCTTAAATCACCATTATAACTGCTTGCTTTCATTTCACCATTTAGTTTAATTGAGCAGAAACCATCATTGATCCGTCCAATGGCACAAAAATGGAACGTCAGCATGTTTTGATAACTAATCAAGAGAAATAACCCTTACCACAGCACAAAGACGGTGTCTCAATCATATCTCCTTTCTCCCTCAAGTGTTCAATTCATGGATGTAAAAGGAAAGGACTGGTAAAATGTCTCTTTATCCCAGGCCGACACCAGTCCAATGCTTTTACATTTGTGCCGGGGTAGTGAACGAGTGCACACTTCAGGAAGAAGGAGAAATGATTGGGACACAACCTAGAATCAAATTCAGACGTTGTGATAGACATCAGTATCTGAAGCCACTGGGGAATTGAGCCAGTTGAACTCCAGGTCAAGAATAGCTCTTGGGTTAGGCCTAGGTGCTGTGTCGTAGCTCTCCCTGGACACACACGGACACACACACACGGACACACACACACACACACACACAAAGCTGATGGATGACAGGGCGTGTGTTTAATCTCATTGTGTATTCTAGCAGCCGCCTTTAATCCCCCGCTCAGCCAGTCACATTGTGTCCCAAATCGCACCCTATTTAGGGCACTACCTTTGACCAGGGCCCTTAGGGAATAGGGTACCATTCGGGACACAATGGTAGCTAGCCGCTTGTCTAAAACCATAAACTATGTATCTCCTCTATTTCCTAGGATATATGTCCCCCTCTCTCTCATACACACACCATTTATCTGTGTCAATGTGTTATCATACGAAGCCATCAAGCAACCATCAATCTGATCTGGCGCATAACATCGTTTTCCACCCTCCAATCCACATTATTGTTTCAAAAAACCACGTGACACAGAGAGCGAGAGAGAGCACGAGAGCGAGAGACACACACATTAGCATTATCATTAATAGGCTATAGTAGCCCTGTAGCGTAATATTAAAATAGCCTCTCCTACACCAAAGCAACGCTCTGAGCTGCTCTTTTGTTACAGACCCGTAGCACGCTGACTGCCAGGCCGATTCAGAAGCCATATAAATGGGATTTAATTCCTACAAGGAGACCACATGCTGGTGTTCGGGAGAGAGAGGCAGGGGCTTGACTTTTACGGGGGGAGAGAGAGAGAGAGAGAGAGAGAGAGAGAGAGAGAGAGAGAGAGAGAGAGAGAGAGAGAGAGAGAGAGAGAGAGAGAGAGAGAGAGAGGACAGGGACACGGGAGTTTAGCCTAGACTGTGTTTGCGATCGCTCGCTGCTCAGTGCGTTCAGCCAAGCATGAGAACACAAAAGGTTGTTTCCTTCAAAAGAGGAAGAAGCCTTTTCAGAGGTGCTGGAACCGAGCAGCAAGAGCAGTCAGACACAGCAGACCCGTCCGTGTAGAGTTGTTATAGTAACGTAATGTATATGCTATTATGCTATTATTTCTAGTGTATTGAATTAAATCGGTACAAGTAGCGAGTCGCCCGCGGTCCTCGCTCTCCCCACACGCTCTAGTTCTGAAATTGTTATGTTGTTGCAATTTTAACGCAAACCCGAGAAACCACAACATCCGATAATATTAGGCTATAGTCTAGTCACAGAATTTCCACAGAATTATAGGCTACAGAGCGTCTGGTGTTTCGTGCGCGTAGGGGAGACACATACCTAGGATAAGGGTTCATCTTTACTGTAGGCTCATGTTCAGGCTTTCCATATAGCCTCTGAAGCCTCACCAATAGCCGTTTAATCTCTGTGGTCACTAGGAGATCAATCCGGTCTAACCAAATGTAGGCGAGTGATTTCATTTCTATGTCAGTGCGCTCACAGTGTGTCACAAAACACACAGAGACAGCGAGAGAGGCAAGCAGTCTCTTTAACTTTGGCTATTATAAATGCCATCACTGAATAGCCTAAACACCTTTTTAATTAAACAGCAACATATGGACACACGCATTCACACACACACACACACACTGCATGCTGCACTGTACAGCTCGCAAATTGAGCATTTCAATGTACTTGTGCATGTGACAAATAAAACGGGAAACTATAGTCTCGCTACAAGAAAGGAATCTGGGCATCATGTGTAGTAAATAGCCTCTCCCATCAATTAATTAACATTAACCACTATCACTCACTCACGCACACTGACTGACTGACTGCCTGCCTGAATGACTGCACATTAGGCTACACAGACAGACGCTCTCGAGCCTCTCACCGCAGCCAGTTCAAATTAGCGCTCGTGCTCATGAGAAGGATAGAATGAAACGGTGGGTAACTTACTACGGGCTCCATGCGAGGTGTGTCGACTGGTAACCGCGGAGACACCATTAGCATCTTGGAGATAAGGTGGACAGCGGCGACGGTCCCGTTAAATCCACTTTGCTGTTCGGTATATCAGTCCACTACTGCCAAAAATATCAAACCAACAAGGTTCTTAAAAAAAAAAGAACAGAAAGGTTTAAAGACAACCTTTGAGGGGGGGGGGCGATGAATGTCTCCCCACAGTCTTCTTTGTCTGGTAAATTGGTGTTGAGTACAGAAAACGACAGGTATCAAATGAAAGGGCTACTGCAGCCAAGATAAAGCTAATTGTATATTCCCTTCAAGTATCATGCAAGTTCATCGTTTCTATTGCCGTATTCGTCGTAATGATACCGAGTCTAGTATCAATCTAGTCTCGGATCCGCACTGAGTCGCCAGAGCTGCTTGCTTCCTGGCTGTGGGGGCGGGGTTAGCTTGCTGATAGGTTGATAAGCAGTACTACGTCGACGAGACGACGTTTCTCCATTCGCCTCTCTGCACTTAAAGGGGACATTCCACTTGCTGGGATCGTGTGAGAGGCCAGTTTCTGTGTGTGTGTGTGTGTGTGTGTGTGTGTGTGTGTGTGTGTGTGTGTGTGTGTGTGTGTGTGTGTGTGTGTGTGTGTGTGTGTGTGTGTGTGTGTGTGTGTGTGTGTGCCTGCGTGCGTGCGTGTGCCTGCGTGTGTGTGTCTGCGTGTGCCTGCGTGTGTGTGTCTGCGTGTGTGTGTGTGTGTGTGTTCAGATGAACGATAAAGAGAGTGACACACATATCTGCTCCAACACAAAGGGGC
>NC_088234.1:12750718-12788218 GCF_036934945.1 Oncorhynchus masou masou | reverse complement strand
CAGAGGTGAGTAGAGGCAGAGGAGAGGAGAGGCAGAGGAGAGGAGAGGCAGAGGAGAGGCGAGACAGAGGAGAAGAGAGAAAGAGGAAAGGAGAGACAGAGGAGAAGAGAGACAGAAGGGAGTAGAGACAGAGGAGAGGAAAGAAAGAGGAAAGGAGAGGAGAGACAGAGGAGAGGCAGAGGAGAGGAGAGGCAGAGGAGAGGCGAGGCAGAGGAGAGGAGAGGCAGAGGAGAGGAGAGGCAGAGGAGAGGAGAGGCAGAGGAGAGGAGAGGCAGAGGTGAGGAGAGACAGAGGAGAGGCAGAGGTGAGGCGAGACAGAGGAGAGGAGAGGCAGAGGATAGGCGAGACAGAGGAGAGGAGAGGCAGAGGAGAGGAGAGGCAGAGGTGAGGAGAGGCAGAGGAGAGGAAAGGCAGAGGTGAGGAGAGGCAGAGGAGAGGTGAGACAGAGGAGAGGAGAGGCAGAGGAGAGGAGAGACAGAGGAGAGGAGAGGCAGAGGAGAGGCAGAGGTGAGGAGAGACAGAGGAGAGGAGAGGCAGAGGTGAGGAGAGATGCGACTGAGGGGAGGAGAGGAGAGGTGAGGAGAGGCAGAGGTGAGGAGAGGCAGAGGAGAGGAGAGGCAGAGGAGAGGAGAGATGAGACTGAGGGGAGGAGAGACAGAGGAGAGGAGAGACAGAGGTGAGGCGAGGCAGAGGGAAGGAGAGGTGGGACTGAGGGGAGGAGAGACAGAGGTGAGACGATGCAGAGGGGAGGAGAGGTGAGAATGAGGGGAGGAGAGACTGAGGGGAGGAGAGGCAGAGGAGAGGAGAGGCAGAGGAGAGGAGAGGCAGAGGAGAGGAGAGAGGCAGAGGTGAGGAGAGACAGAGGAGAGGAGAGGCAGAGGTGAGGCGAGACAGAGGAGAGGAGAGGCAGAGGAGAGGCGAGGCAGAGGAGAGGAGAGGCAGAGGAGAGGAGAGGCAGAGGAGAGGCGAGACAGAGGAGAGGCAGAGGAGAGGAGAGACAGAGGAGAGGCAGAGGAGAGGAGAGGAGAGACAGAGGAGAGGAGAGACAGAGGAGAGACAGAGGAGAATTGAGACAGAGGAGAAGAGAGAAAGAGGAAAGGAGAGACAGAGGAGAAGAGAGACAGAAGGGAGTAGAGACAGAGGAGAGGAAAGAAAGAGGAAAGGAGAGGAGAGGCAGAGGAGAGGCGAGGCAGAGGAGAGGAGAGGCAGAGGAGAGGAGAGGAGAGGCAGAGGAGAGGAGAGGCAGAGGAGAGGAGAGGCAGAGGAGAGGAGAGGCAGAGGTGAGGAGAGACAGAGGAGAGGAGAGGCAGAGGTGAGGAGAGACAGAGGAGAGGAGAGGCGAGACAGAGGAGAGGGGAGGCAGAGGAGAGGAGAGGCAGAAGAGAGGAAAGGCAGAGGTGAGGAGAGGCAGAGGAGAAGAGAGACAGAGGAGAGGAGATGCAGAGGAGAGGAGAGACAGAGGAGAGGAGAGGCAGAGGAGAGGCAGAGGTGAGGAGAGACAGAGGAGAGGAGAGGCAGAGGAGAGGAGAGATGAGACTGAGGGGAGGAGAGACAGAGGAGAGGAGAGACAGAGGTGAGGAGAGGCAGAGGAGAGGCGAGACAGAGGAGAGGAGATGCAGAGGAGAGGAGAGACAGAGGAGAGGAGAGGCAGAGGAGAGGCAGAGGTGAGGAGAGACAGAGGAGAGGAGAGGCAGAGGAGAGGAGAGATGAGACTGAGGGGAGGAGAGACAGAGGAGAGGAGAGACAGAGGTGAGGCGAGGCAGAGGGGAGGAGAGGTGGGACTGAGGGGAGGAGAGACAGAGGTGAGACGATGCAGAGGGGAGGAGAGGTGAGAATGAGGGGAGGAGAGACTGAGGGGAGGAGTGACTGAGGGGAGGAGAGACTGAGGGGAGGAGAGGTGAGAATGAGGGGAGGAGAGACAGAGGAGAGGCGAGACAGAGGAGTAGATAGACAGAGGAGAGGATCGACAGAGGAGAAGAGAGACAGAGGAGAAGAGAGACAGAGAAGAGGATAGACAGAGGAGAAGGGAGACAGAGGAGAAGAGAGACAGAGGAGAAGAGAGACAGAGGAGAAGAGCTAAAGAGGAAAGGAGAGACAGAGGAGAAGAGAGACAGAGGAGAGGATAGACAGAGGAGAGGATCGACAGAGGAGAAGAGAGACAGAGAAGAGGATAGACAGAGGAGAAGATAGACAGAGGAGAAGAGAGAAAGAGGAGAGGATAGACAGAGGAGAGGAGAGACAGAGGAGAGGCAGAGGGGAGGAGAGGTGAGACTGAGGGGAGGAGAGGAGAGGTGAGGCGAGACAGAGGAGAGGCGAGACTGAGTGGAGGAGAGACAGAGGAGAGGTGAGACTGAGGTGAGGAGAGGCAGAGGTGAGGAGAGACAGAGGAGAGGAGAGGCAGAGGAGAGGCAGAGGTGAGGAGAGACAGAGGAGAGGAGAGGCAGAGGAGAGGAGAGATGAGACTGAGGGGAGGAGAGACAGAGGAGAGGAGAGACAGAGGTGAGGCGAGGCAGAGGGGAGGAGAGGTGGGACTGAGGGGAGGAGAGACAGAGGTGAGACGATGCAGAGGGGAGGAGAGGTGAGAATGAGGGGAGGAGAGACTGAGGGGAGGAGAGACTGAGGGGAGGAGAGGTGAGAATGAGGGGAGGAGAGACAGAGGAGAGGCGAGACAGAGGAGAGGAGAGAAAGAGGAGAGGAGAGACAGAGGAGAAGAGAGACAGAGGAGTAGATAGACAGAGGAGAGGATCGACAGAGGAGAAGAGAGACAGAGGAGAAGAGAGACAGAGAAGAGGATAGACAGAGGAGAAGGGAGACAGAGGAGAAGAGAGACAGAGGATAAGAGAGACAGAGGAGAAGAGCTAAAGAGGAAAGGAGAGACAGAGGAGAAGAGAGACAGAGGAGAGGATAGACAGAGGAGAGGATTGACAGAGGAGAAGAGAGACAGAGGAGAAGAGAGACAGAGAAGAGGATAGACAGAGGAGAAGATAGACAGAAGAGAAGAGAGAAAGAGGAGAGGATAGACAGAGGAGAGGCAGAGGGGAGGAGAGGTGAGACTGAGGGGAGGAGAGGAGAGGTGAGGCGAGACAGAGGAGAGGCGAGACTGAGTGGAGGAGAGACAGAGGAGAGGTGAGACTGAGGTGAGGAGAGACTGAGGTGAGGCGAGACAGAGGAGAGGTGAGACTGAGGTGAGGAGAGACAGAGGGGAGGAGAGGTGAGACTGAGGGGAGGAGAGACATAGGGGAGGAGATGTGAGACTGAGGGGAGGAGAGACTGAGGAGAGGAGAGACAGAGGGGAGTAGAGTTGAGAATGAGGGGAGGAGAGACAGAGGAGAGGCGAGATAGAGGAGAGGTGAGACTGAGGGGGGAAGAGACAGAGGAGAGGAGAGACAGAGGGGAGGAGAGGTTAGACTGAGGGGAGGAGAGACAGAGGAGAGGAGAGACAGAGGAGAGGTGAGATTGGGGGAGGAGAGACAGAGGAGAGGCGAGACAGAGGAGAGGAGAGGCAGAGGGGAGGAGAGGTGAGACTGAGGGGAGGAGAGGAGAGGTGAGGCGAGACAGAGGAGAGGCGAGGCGAGACTGAGTGGAGGAGAGGAGAGGTGAGGCGAGACAGAGGAGAGGCGAGGCAGAGTGGAGGAGAGACAGAGGAGAGGATAGACAGAGGTGAGGCAAGACAGAGGAGAGGCGAGGCAGAGTGGAGGAGAGACAGAGGAGAGGATAGACAGAGGAGAAGAGAAACAGAGGAGAGGATAGACAGAGGAGAAGAGAGACAGAGGAGAAGAGAGACAGAGGAGAAGAGAGAAAGAGGAGAAGAGAGAAAGAGGAGAGGAGAGACAGAGGAGAGGAGAGACAGTGGAGAAGAGAGACAGAGGAGAAGAGAGACAGAGGAGAAGATAGACAGAGGAGAAGAGAGACAGAGGAGAAGAGAGACAGAGGAGACGAGATACAGAGGAGACGAGAGACAGAGGAGAAGAGAGACAGAGGAGAAGAGAGACAGAGAAGAGGATAGACAGAGGAGAAGAGAGGCAGAGAAGAGGATAGACAGAGGAGAAGATAGACAGAGGAGAAGAGAGACAGAGAAGAGGATAGACAGAGGAGAAGAGAGGCAGAGAAGAGAGATGGAGAAGAGGATAGACAGAGGAGAAGATAGACAGAGGAGAGGATAGACAGAGGAGAGGATAGACAGAGGAGAAGATAGACAGAGAAGATGATAGACAGAGGAGAAGATAGACAGAGGAGAAGAGAGACAGAGGAGGAGAGAGAAAGAGGAGAAGAGAGACAGAGGACAGGATAGACAGAGGAGAAGAGAGACAGAGGAGAAGAGAGACAGAGAAGAGCATAGACAGAGAAGAGAGACAGAGAAGAGGATAGACAGAGGAGAAGATAGACAGAGAAGAGGATAGACAGAGGAGAAGAGAGACAGAGGAGAAGAGAGACAGAGGAGGAGAGAGAAAGAGGAGAAGAGAGACAGAGGACAGGATAGACAGAGGAGAAGAGAGACAGAGGAGAAGAGAGACAGAGGAGAGCATAGACAGAGAATAGAGACAGAGAAGAAGAGAAACAGAGAAGAGGATAGACAGTGGCAAGAGAGGAGAGGATCGACAGAGGAGAGAGAGGAGAGGATAGACAGAGGGAAGGAGAAAGTAAGTAGAGCAGGGTGGCCCCACAAGTTTGTTTAATTTTTTTGATAAAATACTGTAAAATGACCAGGAAATGAGCTCAAAGTTATTTTAATTTAGGACATGTATTCCCAAGTATTCCCACGCATAAATAAAGATGCATATCTGATCAAGGTTTGAAATTATTCTGTTTTTGCCAAATACTGTATCTGTTTGGGATTCTTGCGGTCAATTTGCAGTGTACAAATTATTTATAACTATGTTCTGAGTCCCCCGACCATCCGCTCAAGGAAAAATCGGTAGAGAGATGGAGAGATGGAAAGGGAAAGAGATAGAGAGGGATAGAGAGAGGGGGAGAGAGGGAAATTGATGAAGGCAGGGATGGGGGGAGGAGAAAGGAACACTCGGAGGAGTACACCCTCTATAGAACATCAGTAGGTCTGCCTGGCACTGTTACAGCATACCCACGGGACAACTGTGCGTGTGTGTTTGTATGTGTGTATGAGGGGATCATGTGGAGCAGCCAGCGGCTGAAAAAGAGAGAAAAAAAGAGCAACAGAGAGAGAAATATGTTTTCCTCTGTTAGTTCAGCACTGACTCTGAACTTTGAGCTACAGACACCCAGTATGGTTCAGTATAGGTTACCTTACCCATCCTCCTGTAGGGTGTAACCCCACCCATCCTCCTGTAGGGTCTGAACCCACCGAGCATGGTTCTGTAGGGTGTAACCCCACCCAATATGTTTCATTATAGGTTACCTTACCCATCCTCCTGTAGGGTGTAACCCCACCCATCCTCCTGTAGGGTGTGACCCCACCCAATATGTTTCATTATAGGTTACCTTACCCATACTCCTGTAGGGTGTAACCCCACCCAGAATAGTTCTGTAGGGTGTAACCCCACCCATCCTCCTGTAGGGTGTAACCCCACCCAGAATAGTTCTGTAGGGTGTAACCCCACCCATCCTCCTGTAGGGTGTGACCCCACCCAATATGTTTCATTATAGGTTACCTTACCCATACTCCTGTAGGGTGTAACCCCACCCAGAATAGTTCTGTAGGGTGTAACCCCACCCATCCTCCTGTAGGGTGTGACCCCACCCAGAATAGTTCTGTAGGGTGTAACCCCACCCATCCTCCTGTGTGGTCTAACCCCACCCAGCATGGTTCTGTAGGGTGTAACCCCACCCATCCTCCTGTAGGGTCTAACCCCACCCATCCTCCTGTAGGGTGTAACCCCGCCCAGCATGGTTATGTAGGGTGTAACCCCACCCAGCATGGTTCTCTAGGATGTAACCCCACCCAGCATGATACTGTAGGGTTTAACCCCACCCAGCATGGTTCTGTAGGGTGCAACCCCGCCCAGCATGGTTCTGTAGGGTGTAACCCCACCCATCCGCCTGTATGGTGTAACCCCACCCAGCATGATTCTGTAGGGTGTAACCCCACCCATCCTCCTGTAGGGTTTAACCCCACCCATCATGGTTCTGTAGGGTGTAACCCCACCCATCATGGTTCTGTAGGGTCTAACCCCACCCATCATGGTACTGTAGGGTATAACCCCACCCAGCATTGTTCTGTAGGGTGTAACCCCACCCAGCATGGTACTGTAGGGTGTAACCCCATCCATCATGGTTCTGTAGGATGTAACCCCACTCAGCATGGTTCTGTAGGGTCTAACCCCACCCATCCTCCTGTAGGGTGTAACCCCACCCATCATTGTACTGTAGGGTCTAACCCCACCCATCCTCCTGTAGGGTCTAACCCCACCCAGCATGGTACCCTAGGATCTAACCCCACCCAGCATGGTACTGTAGGGTCTAACCCCACCCATCCTCCTGTAGGGTCTAACCCCACCCATCCTCCTGTAGGGTGTAACCCCACCCATCCTCCTGTAGGGTGTAACCCCACCCAGCATGGTACTGTAGGGTCTAACCCCACCCATCCTCCTGTAGGGTCTAACCCCACCCAGCATGGTACCCTAGGGTCTAACCCCACCCATCATGATCCTGTAGGGTGTAACCCCACCCATCATTGTACTGTAGGGTCTAACCCCACCCATCCTCCTGTAGGGTGGAACCCCACCCATCATTGTACTGTAGGGTCTAACCCCACCCATCCTCCTGTAGGGTCTAACCCCACCCAGCATGGTACCCTAGGATCTAACCCCACCCATCATGGTACTGTAGGGTCTAACCCCACCCATCCTCCTGTAGGGTGGAACCCCACCCATCATTGTACTGTAGGGTCTAACCCCACCCATCCTGTAGGGTGTAACCCCACCCAGCATGGTACTGTAGGGTCTAACCCCGCCCATCCTCCTGTATGGTGTAACCCCACCCATCCTCCTGTAGGGTGTAACTCCACCCAGCATGGTACCCTAGGGTCTAACCCCACCCATCATGGTACTGTAGGGTCTAACCCCACCCATCATGGATAGTAGGGTCTAACCCCACCCATCCTCCTGTAGGGTGTAACCCCACCCAGCATGGTACTGTAGGGTCTCACCCCACCCATCCTCCTGTAGGGTGTAACTCCACCCAGCATGGTACCCTAGGGTCTAACCCCACCCAGCATGGTACTGTAGGGTCTCACCCCACCCATCCTCCTGTAGGGTGTTACCCCACCCATTATGGTACTGTAGGGTCTTACCCCGCCCATCCTCCTGTAGGGTGTAACACTAAAGAGTGAGATAGAGGGGTGAGAAAATGGAGGGATGATAAGGAGTAGCATTACTGGGATGAAGATCAGGGAAAGAGGTTAGGAGAGGTAAAGTGTGTGTGTGTTGCTCGTTTGTGTGCGCAACGCTTGTGTGTCTGCATGCATTGGTGTGTGTGTGTTTGGCACTCTGTGGTAGCAGTCCTGGCAGTTATACAAAGACAGGCTCTCAGTATGCCAAGGATAGGGAGGGGATAGATGGGAGGTAGAGGTGGGTAGAGGGGGGTAGAGGGAGGGTAGAGGGAGGGTAGAGGGGGTTGTGGGGGTAGATATGGGGAGAAGAGGGTGTAGGAGGGTAGAGAGGTAGAGGGAGTTAGAGGGGGTAGAGAAGAATACGGGGGGTAGAGGAGGGGTAGAGGGGGGTAGAGGGGGTGGTGGGAGGATAGAGGTGAGTAGAGAAGCATATGGGGGTAGAGGGGGATAGAGAGAGGTAGAGGTGGGTAGAGAGAGGTAAAGGGAGTAGAGGAGGGTAGAAGAGGGTAGATAAGGGTAGAAGAGGGTAGAGGGGGTTAGAGAATGTTAGAATAGGGTAGAGGGGTTAGAGAAGGGTAGAAGAGGGTAGAGGAGGGTAGAAGAGGGTAGAGGAGGGTAGAGGGTAGAAGAGGGTAGAGGAGGGTAGAAGAGGGTAGAGGAGGGTAGAGGAGGGTAGAGGGTAGAAGAGGGTAGAGGGGGTTAGAGGAACGTTGGTGGGGGAGGGAGTAGAGGTGGTAGAGGAGGTAACGGGGGTAGAGGTGGTAGAGGAGGTAACGGCGGTAGAGGGGGTAGAGGAGGGTAGAGGAGGTAACGGGGGTAGAGGGGGTAGAGGAGGTTAGAATAGGGTAGATGGGTTAGAGAAGTGTAGAAAAGGGTAGAAGAGGGTAGAAGAGGGTAGAGGAGGGTAGAGGAGGGTAGAAGAGGGTAGAGGAGGGTAGAGGAGGGTGGAAGAGGGTAGAGGAGGGTAGAGGGTAGAAGAGGGTAGAAGAGGGGAGAGGAGGGTAGAGGAGGGTAGAGGGGAGAGGAGGGTAGAGGGTAGAAGAGGGTAGAAGAGGGTAGAAGAGGGTAGAGGGCGTTAGAGGAACGTTGGTGGGGGATATATCCACTAACATTCACACCACTCAGTGTATATCCACTAACATTCACACCACTCAATGTATATCCACTAACATTCACACCACTCAGTGTATATCCACTAACATTCACACCACTCAGTGTATATCCACTAACATTCACACCACTCAGTGTATATCCACTAACATTCACACCACTCAGTGTATATCCACTAACATTCACACCACTCAGTGTATATCCACTAACATTCACACCACTCAGTGTATATCCACTAACATTCACACCACTCAGTGTATATCCACTAACATTCACACCACTCAGTGTATATCCACTAACATTCACACCACTCAGTGTATATCCACTAATATTCACACCACTCAGTGTATATCCACTAACATTCACACCACTCAGTGTATATCCACTAACATTCACACCACTCAGTGTATATCCACTAATATTCACACCACTCAGTGTATATCCACTAACATTCACACCACTCAGTGTATATCCACTAATATTCACACCACTCAGTGTATATCCACTAACAATCACACCACTCAGTGTATATCCACACTAAGCTGGTGTGCTCTATCTGGAATGTCTTTCTTGTCTAGATGACATAATTGTTTCTGAGAGCTCTACTGCTCTGGCCTGCTACCACTAAACTACACACACACACACACACACACACACACACACACACACACACACACACACACACACACACACACACACACACACACACACACACACACACACTGACTAGTATTACACTACAGCGTGTACTGGCTTGCCAGAGAAAGGAGATGCTGAAGATATTTGCTCACGTATCTTTTTCATCTCTTGATATCGTAATAAGGGCATCAGGAAGGTGCAGACATTTCATGTTGCTCCATCTAATGTTCCTCAATGTTAACATGTTGCTCCATCTAATGTTCCTCAATGTTAACATGCTGCTCCATCTAATGTTCCTCAATGTTAACAAGCTGCTCCATCTAATGTTCCTCAATGTTAACATGTTGCTCCATCTAATGTTCCTCAATGTTAACATGTTGCTCCATCTAATGTTCCTCAATGTTAACATGCTGCTCCATCTAATGTTCCTCAATGTTAACATGCTGCTCCATCTAATGTTCCTCAATGTTAACATGCTGCTCCATCTAATGTTCCTCAATGTTAACATGCTGCTCCATCTAATGTTCCTCAATGTTAACATGCTGCTCCATCTAATGTTCCTCAATGTTAACATGCTGCTCCATCTAATGTTCCTCAATGTTAACATGCTGCTCCATCTAATGTTCCTCAATGTTAACATGCTGCTCCATCTAATGTTCCTCAATGTTAACATGCTGCTCCATCTAATGTTCCTCAATGTTAACATGCTGCTCCATCTAATGTTCCTCAATGTTAACATGCTGCTCCATCTAATGTTCCTCAATGTTAACATGCTGCTCCATCTAATGTTCCTCAATGTTAACATGCTGCTCCATCTAATGTTCCTCAATGTTAACATGCTGCTCCATCTAATGTTCCTCAATGTTAACATGCTGCTCCATCTAATGTTCCTCAATGTTAACATGTTGCTCCATATAATGTTCCTCAATGTTAACATGCTGCTCCATCTAATGTTCCTCAATGTTAACATGCTGCTCCATCTAATGTTCCTCAATGTTAACATGTTGCTCCATCTAATGTTCCTCAATGTTAACATGCTGCTCCATCTAATGTTCCTCAATGTTAACATGTTGCTTCATCTAATGTTCCTCAATGTACTGTTTGTGTGTTTGTGTGTCTGTTAGTGTGTCCATTTGTGTCTGTGTGTATTTGTGTTTGTGTGTGTGGCCTTTTCACAATAGTGTCCCATACTGTGTGAGTGTTTGTGTGTGTGTGTGCGTCTGTTTGTGTTTGTGTGTGTGTCTGTTTGTGTTTGTGTTTGTGTGAGTGTTTGTGTGTGTTTGTGTGTGTTTGTGTGTGTTTGTGTGGCCTTTTCACAATAGTTTCCCATACTGATAGTCATCAGAAGCATTCTGACACTCCCTGCTACTCCTCCACACACACATCTGGTTACTCACACACACGCACACACACACACACACACACACACACACACACACACACACACACACACACACACACACACACACACACACACACACACACACACACACACACACACACACACACACACACACACACACACACACACACACACACACACACACACACACACACACACACACACACACACACACACACACACACACACACACACACACACACACACACACACACACGCACGCACACACACACACGCACACACCCTCTCATCAACCTCCCATCTATAAAATATTCAGCATGACTAGAGACATCAGCACAACATCTTTTTACAGTGACAGCCATTAATTCCTCTCTCTCTTTCTCTCTGTCTCTTTCTTTCACTCCATCTCTCTCTCCATCTGGAAACAAAGCTTGTTTTATAAGGAGGGTGCGAGATCCACCCAAATCCTTTGGGTTTCTGGATCCTTTCACAGCATTATAAGGCTGCGTTGAGACAATGACAATGCATTAATCATGTGCCTATCAACCAGAGTTACACTGTTAGCACTGAGGCGGTGTGCCCTAGGAGGAAGTCCACTGTGTGCAGCTCACCCTGCACTAACATAAATAGCATGAGCATGTCTACTACCGCTAAGCTTCCCAGTAAACCAATGAAAACAATCAAGCATCCCAGAAAAGTGCTAAAAATAGCAGACGTTAACATATGTAGCATAAGGAACAAGGTTCATGAAATCAATCATTTGCTAGTAACAGATGACATTCATATTGTGACCATCTCTGAAACCCACTTAGATAATACCTTTGATGATACAGTGGTAGCAATACATGATTATAACATCTACAGAAAATACAGAAATGCCAATGGGGGAGGTGTTGCTGGTTATATTCAGAACCACATTCCTGTAAAGCTTAGAGACGATCTAATGTTAGATACTGTTGAAGTAATATGGCTACAGGTTCATCTGCCTCACCTAAAGCCCATTCTGGTGGGAAGCTGCTATAGACCACCAAGTGCTAACAGTCAGTATCTGGAAAACATGTGTGAAATGCTTGATAATGCATGTGATCTAAACAGAGAGGTATATTTTCTGGGTGATTTAAATATTGACTGGCTTTCATTAAGCTGCCCACTCAAGACAAAGCTGTAACCAGTGCCTGCAACCTGGTTCAGATTATCAGTCAACCTGCCAGGGTAGTTACAACCAGCACAGGAAAGAAATCATCAACATGTATTGATCACATATTTACTAAAGCTGCAGAAATGCGCTTTAAAGCAGTATCCAAATCCATAGGATGTAGTGATCACAATATAGTAACCATATCTAGGAAAAACAAAGTTCTAAAGGCAGGGCCTGATACAGTGTATAAGAGATCATACAAGAAGTTTTGTAGTGATTCCTATGTTGTTGATGTAAATAATATTTGTTGGTTTGTGGTGTGTAAAGAGGAGGAACCAGATACTGCACTAAACACCTTAAATCGCCTATTCCAGTTACTAATAAGCATGCACCCATAAATAAATTACAGTAACAACAGTTAAATCCCTGTGGATTGCTGAGGAATTGAAAAATTGTATGGTTGAGAGGGATGAGGTAAAAGAAATGGCAAATAAGTCTGGCTGCACAACCGATTGGAAAACGTACTGCAAATGTAGAAATCATGTGACTAAACTGGATAAAAAAATTAAAAAAACAATACTATGAAACAAAGATAAATTATATAAAGAATGATAGTAAAAAGCTTTGGGCCTTACATTTTGGGGAAAAAGGCAATCTCAGCTCCATCATTCATTAAATCAGATGGCCCATTCATTACAAAACCCACTGATATTGCCAACTACTTTAATTATTTTTTCATTGGCAAGATTAGCAAAAGGATTAGCATGACATCTCAGCAACAAATGCTGACACTACACATCCAAGTATAACTGATAAAATGTTGAAAGACAAGCATTGTAATTTTGAATTCCGTAAAGTGAACGTGGAAGAGGTGAAAACATTATTGTTGTCTATCAACAATGACAAGACACCAGGGTCTGACAATCTGTATGGAAAATTACTGAAGATAATAGTGGATGATATTGCCACTTCTATTTGCCATATCTTCAATCTAAGCCTACTAGAAAGTGTGTGCCCTCAGGCCTGGAGGGAAACAAAAGTCATTCCACTGCCCAAGAATAGTAAAGCCCCCTTTACTGGCTCAAATAGCATACCAATCAGCCTGGTACCAACCCTTTGTGTTTGACCAGATACAATGCTATTTTACTGAAAACCAACTGACAACAGACACACTTATAAGGAAGGACATTCAATGAGCACGGCACTTACACAAATGACTGATGATTGGCTGAGAGAAATTGATGATAAAATATTGTGGGAGCTGTTTTGTTAGACTTCAGTATAGCTTTTTACATTATTGATCATAGTCTGCTGATGGAAAAAACATAGGTGTTATGGCTTTACACCTCATGCTATATTGTGGATAAAGAGTTTCCTGTCTAACAGAACACAGAGGGTGTTCTATAATGGAAGCCTCTCAAACATAATCCAGGTAGAATCAGGAATTCGCCAGGGCAGCTGTCTAGGCCCCTTACTTTTTTTCAATCTTTACTAATGACATGCTACTGGCCTTGAGTAAAGCCAGTGTGTCTATGTATGTGGATGACTCAACACTATACATGTTAGCTACTACAGCATGTGTAGTCACTGCAACACTTAACAAAGAGCTGCAGTTAGTTTCAGAATGGGTGGCAAGGAATAAGTTAGTCCTAAATATTTCAAAAACTAAAAGCATTGTATTTAGGACAAATCATTCACTACACCCCAAACCTCAACTAAATCTTGTAATAAATAATGTGGATATTGAGCAAGTTGAGGTGATTAAACTGCTTGGAGTAACCCTGGATTGTATACTGTCATAGACAAAATGTTTTGATACAACGGTAGCTAAGATGGGGAGAAGTCTGTCCATAATAAAGCGTTACTCTGCCTTTTTAACAACACTATAAACAAGGCAGGTTGTACAGGCTATTAGTTTTGTCGCACCTGGACTAACGTTCAGTCATGTGGTCAAGTACCACAAAGAGGGACCTCTGAAAATGTCAATTGGCTCAGAACAGGGCAGCATGGCTGAACCTTAAATGTACATGGAGAGCTAATATTAATGATATGCATGTCAATCTCTCATGGCTCTAAGCGGAGAAGAGATTGACTTCATCACTACTTGTTTCTATACGAAGTATTGACAGGCTGAATGCACCGAGCTGTCTGTTTAAACTACTAGCACACAGCTCAGACACCCATGCATACCCCACAAGACATGCCACCAGAGGTCTCTTCCCAATCCCCAAGTCCAGAACAGACTATGGGAGGCTCACAGTACTACATAGAGCCATGACTACATGGAACTCTATTCCATATCAGGTAACTGATGCAAGCAGTAGAATCAGATTTTAAAAAACACATAACAATACACCTTATGGAACAGCGGGACTGTGAAGAGACACACACGGGCACAGACACACTACACACACACACACACACACACACACACACACACACACACACACACACACACACACACACACACACACACACACACACACACACACACACACACACACACACACACACACACACACACACACACACACACACACACACACACACACACACACACACACATATACACACACATACACATGGATTTGGTATTGTAGATGTGATAGTAGAGTAGTGGCCTGAGGGAACACAGGTAATGTGTTATGAAATGTAATATTTTAAATTGTGTATCGCTGCCTTGTTGTTGCTGGACTCCAGAAAGAGTAGCTGCTGCCTTAGCAGCAGCCAATGAGGGTCCTTAATATATACACGTACAAAATGTCTCTCTTTGTCTCTGTTCTTCGCTCTTCCTCTTTCCATCCTCTCTTTCTAGTGCTATCTATATTATATTTCTCTCTTGTTCTGTCTCTCTTACAAACACCTTGTCTCTCACCAGTGAATGATTGTGCAACTGGAGGCATACATAGAAACTGAGAGAGAAAGAGAGCCAGATAGAGAAACTGAGAGAGAAAGAGAGCCAGATAGAGACTGAGAGAGAAAGAGAGCCAGATAGAGACTGAGAGAGAAAGAGAGCCAGATAGAGACTGACAGAGAAAGAGAGCCAGATAGAGACTGAGAGAGAAAGAGAGCCAGATAGAGACTGAGAGAGAAAGAGAGCCAGATAGAGACTGAGAGAGAAAGAGAGCCAGATAGAGGCTGAGAGAGAAAGAGAGCTAGATAGAGACTGAGAGAGAAAGAGAGCCAGAGAGAAACTGAGAGAGAAAGAGAGCCAGATAGAGACAGAGAGAGAAAGAGAGCCAGAGAGAGAAACTGAGAGAGAAAGAGAGCCAGAGAGAGAAACTGAGAGAGAAAGAGAGCCAGATAGAGACTGAGAGAGAAAGAGAGCCAGATAGAGACTGAGAGAGAAAGAGAGCCAGATAGAGGCTGAGAGAGAAAGAGAGCCAGATAGAGAAACTGAGAGAGAAAGAGAGCCAGATAGAGACTGAGAGAGAAAGAGAGCCAGAGAGAGAAACTGAGAGAGAAAGAGAGCCATATAGAGACTGAGAGAGAAAGAGAGCCAGATAGAGGCTGAGAGAGAAAGAGAGCTAGATAGAGACTGAGAGAGAAAGAGAGCCAGAGAGAAACTGAGAGAGAAAGAGAGCCAGATAGAGACTGAGAGAGAAAGAGAGCCAGAGAGAGAAACTGAGAGAGAAAGAGAGCCAGAGAGAGAAACTGAGAGAGAAAGAGAGCCAGATAGAGACTGACAGAGAAAGAGAGCCAGATAGAGACTGACAGAGAAAGAGAGCCAGATAGAGACTGAGAGAGAAAGAGAGCCAGATAGAGACTGAGAGAGAAAGAGAGCCAGATAGAGGCTGAGAGAGAAAGAGAGCTAGATAGAGACTGAGAGAGAAAGAGAGCCAGAGAGAAACTGAGAGAGAAAGAGAGCCAGATAGAGACCGAGAGAGAAAGAGAGCCAGATAGAGACTGAGAGAGAAAGAGAGCCAGATAGAGGCTGAGAGAGAAAGAGAGCTAGATAGAGACCGAGAGAGAATTAGAGTCAGAGAGAAACTGAGAGAGAAAGAGAGCCAGATAGAGACTGAGAGAGAAAGAGAGCCAGAGAGAGAAACTGAGAGAGAAAGAGAGCCAGAGAGAGAAACTGAGAGAGAAAGAGAGCCAGATAGAGACTGAGAGAGAAAGAGAGCCAGATAGAGACTGAGAGAGAAAGAGAGCCAGATAGAGACTGAGAGAGAAAGAGAGCCAGATAGAGACTGAGAGAGAAAGAGAGCCAGAGAGAGAAACTGAGAGAGAAAGAGAGCCATATAGAGACTGAGAGAGAAAGAGAGCCAGATAGAGGCTGAGAGAGAAAGAGAGCTAGATAGAGACTGAGAGAGAAAGAGAGCCAGAGAGAAACTGAGAGAGAAAAAGGGCCAGATAGAGACTGAGAGAGAAAGAGAGCCAGAGAGAGAAACTGAGAGAGAAAGAGAGCCAGAGAGAGAAACTGAGAGAGAAAGAGAGCCAGATAGAGACTGAGAGAGAAAGAGAGCCAGATAGAGACTGAGAGAGAAAGAGAGCCAGATAGAGACTGAGAGAGAAAGAGAGCCAGATAGAGACTGAGTAGAGAAAGAGAGCCAGAGAGACTGAGAGAGAAAGAGAGCCAGATAGAGACTGAGAGAGAAAGAGAGCCAGATAGAGACTGAGAGAGAAAGAGAGCCAGATAGAGACTGAGAGAGAAAGAGAGCCAGATAGAGACTGAGAGAGAAAGAGAGCTAGATAGAGACTGAGAGAGAAAGAGAGCCAGAGAGAAACTGAGAGAGAAAGAGAGCCAGATAGAGACTGAGAGAGAAAGAGAGCCAGAGAGAAAAACTGAGAGAGAAAGAGAGCCAGAGAGAGAAACTGAGAGAGAAAGAGAGCCAGATAGAGACTGAGAGAGAAAGAGAGCCAGATAGAGACTGAGAGAGATAGAGAGCCAGATAGAGACTGAGAGGGAAAGAGAGCCAGATAGAGAGACTGAGAGAGAAAGAGACGGATAGGAGAGAGATAATTATTTCCTCTCCAGGCACTGCGTGTGTGTGTGTGTGTGTGTGTGTGTGTGTGTGTGTGTGTGTGTGTGTGTGTGTGTGTGTGTGTGTGTGTGTGTGTGTGTGTGTGTGTGTGTGTGTGTGTGTGTGTGTGTGTCCGCAAGAATAGTAAACTAGCAAACATTTCACCAACTGGGGACATTTTGTTCATCCCCACATCGACAAATGCTATTTCCAGGGGGTTTAGGGTTAAGGTTAGAATTAGTGCTAGGGTTAGGTTTAGGTTTAGGGTTAGGGTTAGGAGCTGGGGTTAGAATTAGGTTTAGGGTTAGGAGCTAGGGTGAGGTTTAGGTTTAGGGTTAGGAGCTGGAGTTAGAATTAGGTTTAGGGTTAGGAGCTAGGGTCAGGTTTAGGTTTAGGGTTAGGAGCTAGGGTTAGGTTTAGGGTTAGGAGCTAGGGGTAGGTTTAGGGTTAGGAGCTAGGGTTAGAATTAGGTTTAGGGTTAGGAGCTAGGGTTAGGTTTAGGGTTAGGGTTAGGGTTAGGAGCTAGGGTTAGATTTAGGTTTAGGAGCTAGGGTTAGGTTTAGGGTTAGGGTTAGGTTTATGTTTAAGGTTAGGAGCTAGGGTTAATCTCTACCCGGCACAGCCAGAAGAGGACTGGCCACCCCACATAGCCTGGTTCCTCTCTAGGTTTCTTCCTAGGTTTTGGCTTTTCTAGGGAGTTTTTCCTAGCCACCGTGCTTCTACACCTGCATTGCTTGCTGTTTGGGGTTTTAGGCTGGGTTTCTGTACAGCACTTTGAGATATCAGCTGATGTACGAAGGGCTATATAAATAAATTTGATTTTGATTTGATTTGATTTAGGTTTAGGGATAGGAGCTAGGGTTAGGTTAGGGTTATGGTTAATAAGGTTAGGTTTTCGGGTTAGGGTTAAGGTTAGGGTTAAGAGTAGGGTTAGAGACGCAAACTCGGTCTCAACCTTTAAGTCTTTACTGAAGACTCATCTCTTCAGTGGGTCATATGATTGAGTGTAGTCTGGCCCAGGAGTGTGAAGGTGAACGGAAAGGCTCTGGAGCAACGAACCTCCCTTGCTGTCTCTGCCTGGCCGGTTCCCCTCTTTCCACTGGGATTCTCTGACTCTAACCCTATTACAGGGGCTGAGTCACTGGCTTACTAGGGCTCTTTCATACCGTCCCTAGGAGGGGTGCGTCACTTGAGTGGGTTGAGTCACTGATGTGATCTTCCTGTCTGGGTTGGCGCCCCCCTTGGGTTGTGCCGTGGCGGAGATCTTTGTGGGCTATACTCGGCCTTGTCTCAGGATGATAAGTTGGTGGTTGAAGATATCCCTCTAGTGGTGTGGGGGCTGTGCTTTGGCAAAGTGGGTGGGGTTATATCCTTCCTGTTTGGCCCTGTCCGGGGGTGTCATCGGATGGGGCCACAGTGTCTCCTGACCCCTCCTGTCTCAGCCTCCAGTATTTTTCTCTCTCAGTCTCTATCTGGCTCTCTTTCTCTCTCAGTTTCTCTCTCTGGCTCTCTTTCTCTCTCAGTTTCTCTCTCTGGCTCTCTTTCTCTCTCAGTCTCTATCTAGCTCTCTTTCTCTCTCAGCCTCTATCTGGCTCTCTTTCTCTCTCAGTCTCTATATGGCTCTCTTTAGTAATTTATGTGTCGGGGGGCTAGGGTCAGTTTGTTATATCTGGAGTACTTCTCCTGTCCTATCCGGTGTCCTGTGTGAATTTAAGTATGCTCTCTCTAATTCTCTCTTTCTCTCTTTCTTTCTCTCTCTCGGAGGACCAGATCCCTAAGACCATGCCTCAGGACTACCTGGCATGATGACTCCTTGCTGTCCCCAGTCCACCTGGCCGTGCTGCTGCTCCAGTTTCAACTGTTCTGCCTGTGATTAATATTATTTGACCATGCTGGTAATTTATGAACATTTGAACATCTTGGCCATGTTCTGTTATAATCTCTACCCGGCACAGCCAGAAGAGGACTGGCCAACCCACATAGCCTGGTTCCTCTCTAGGTTTTTCCTAGGTTTTGGCCTTTCTAGGGAGTTTTTTCCTAGCCTCCGTGCTTCTACACCTGCATTGCTTGCTGTTTGGGGTTTTAGGCTGGGTTTCTGTACAGCACAGGGCTATATAAATAAATTTGATTTGATTTGGTTTGATTTAGGGTGAGGGTTAGGGAAAATAGGATTTTAAATGGGACTGAATTGTGTGTCCCCACAAGGTCAGTTATACAATACTGTTTGTGTGTGTGTGTGTGTGTGTGTGTGTGTGTGTGTGTGTGTGTGTGTGTGTGTGTGTGTGTGTGTGTGCATGTGGTGTGTGTGGGAGAGCGAGAGGGAGAGAGATGTGTGGTCAGGCGGTGAAAATCCAGCTAAGGGCGTCACCACTGCAATGCAAGATTTGACAAGAAATTCTCAGTGTGCCAGAGAGAGAGAGAGAGAGAGAGAGAGAGAGAGAGAGAGAGAGAGAGAGAGAGAGAAAGGGAGAGGGAAAAAGAGAGAGGAGAGAGAGAGAGAGAGAGAGAGAGAGAGAGAGAGAGAGAGAGAGAGAGAGAAAGAGGGATAGGGAAAAAGAGAGATAGAGAGAGAGAGAGACAGAGAGACTGTGAGAGGGAAAAAGAGAGAGAGAGAGAGAGGGAGAGAGAGAGAGACAGAGAGAGAGCGAGCGAGAGAGAGAGAGAGAGAGAGAGAGAGAGAGAGAGAGAGAGAGACAGAGACAGAGAGAGAGAGAAACAGAGAGACAGAGAGAGGGAAAAAGAGAGAGGGAGAGAGAGAGAGAGAAGGAAAAAGAGAGAGTGAGCAAGAGAGAGAGAGAGAGAGAGAGAGAGAGAGAGAGGGAGATGGACGTGGGAGAAAGAGAGAGTGAAAGAGTAAAAAAAACATACCCTTCAATCTGTTACGGTAAAAGAGAGAGAGGAAAGGGAGAGAAAGAGAGAGAGAGATAGAGAGAGGGAAAAAGAGAGAGAGGAAGAGAAAGAGAGAGGGAAAAAGAGAGAGAGGAAGAGAAAGAGAAAGGGAGAGATAGAGAGAGAGTGAGAGAGAGAGAGAGCGGGAGATGGACGTGGGAGAAAGAGAGAGAAAGAGTAAAAAATACATACCCTTCAATCTGTTACGGTATCCTTCATTCTGTTACATACCCTTCATTCTGTTACATACCCTTCATTCTGTTACATACCCTTCATTCTGTTACATACCCTTCATTCTGTTACATACCCTTCATTCTGTTACGGCATCCTTCATTCTGTTACGGTATCCTTTATTCCGTTACGGTATCCTTCATTATGTTACGGTATCCTTCATTCTGTTACGGTATCCTTCATTCTGTTACTGTATCCTTCAATCTGTTACTGTATCCTTCATTCTGTTACGGTATCCTTCATTCTGTTACGGGATCCTTTATTTCGTTACGGTATCCTTCAATCTGTTACGGTATCCTTCGTTCTGTTACGGTATCATTCATTCTGTTACATACCCTTCATTCTGTTACATACCCTTAATTCTGTTACATACCCTTCATTCTGTTACATACCCTTCATTCTGTTACATACCCTTCATTCTGTTACACACCCTTCATTCTGTTACGGTATCCTTCATTCTGTTACTGTATCCTTCATTCTGTTACTGTATCCTTCATTCTGTTACGGTACTCTTCATTCTGTTACGGTATCCTTCATTCTGTTACGGTATTCTTCATTCTGTTACATACCCTTCATTCCGTTACGGTATCTTTCATTCTGTTACGGTATTCTTCATTCTGTCACGGTATCCTTCATTCTGATACAGTATCCTTCATTCTGTTACGGTATCCTTCATTCTGTTACAGTATCCTTCATTCTGTTACGGTATTCTTCATTCTGTTACGGTATCCTTCATTCTGTTATGGTATCCTTCATTCTGTTACATACCGTTCATGCTGTTACATACCCTTCATTCTTTTACGGTATCCTTCATTCTGATACAGTATCCTTCATTCTGTTACGGTATCCTTCATTCTGTTACGGTATCCATCATTCTGTTACAGTATCCTTCATTCCGTTACGGTATCCTTCATTCCTGTTACGGTATCCTTCATTCTGATACAGTATCCTTCATTCTGTTATATACCCTTCATTCTGTTACGGTATCCTTCATTCTGTTACGGTATCCTTCATTCTGTTACGGTATCTTTCATTCTGTTACGGTATTCTTAATTCTCTTACGGTATCCTTCATTCTGTTACGGTATCCTTCATTCTGTTACATACCGTTCATTTTGTTACGTCATCCTTCATTCTGTTATGGTATCCTTTATTCTGTTACCGTATCCTTCATTCTGTTACCATATCCTTCATTCTGTTAAGTATCCTTCAAGGTATCCTTCAATCTGTTACGGTATCCTTCATTCTGTTACGTATCCTTCATTCTGTTACCATATCCTTCATTCTGTTAAGGTGAAGGTATCCTTCATTCTGTTACGGTATCCTTCATTCTCATTCTGTTGGTAACCTTCATTCTGTTACGGTATTCTTTATTCTGTTACGGTATCCTTCATTCTGCTACGGTATCCTTCATTCCGTTACGGTATCCTTCATTCTGTTACGGTATCCTTCATTCTGTTTCACACCCTACATTCTGTTACTGTATCCTTCATTCTGTTACATACCCTTCATTCTGTTACGGTATCCTTCATTCTGTTACATACCCTTCATTCTGTTACATACCCTTCATTCTGTTACGGTATCCTTCATTCTGTTACATACCCTTCATTCTGTTACGGTATTCTTCATTCTAATTACGGTATCCTTCATTCTTTTACATACCCATACGGTATCCTTCATTCTGTTCATTCTGTTACGGGATTCTTCATTCTGTTACGGTATCCTTCATTCTGTTACTGTATCCTTCATTCTGTTACGGTATCCTTCATTCTGTTACGGTATCCTTCATTCTGTTACGGTATCTTTCATTCTGTTACGGTATTCTTAATTCTCTTACGGTATCCTTCATTCTGTTACGGTATCCTTCATTCTGTTACATAACGTTCATTTTGTTACGGCATCCTTCATTCTGTTATGGTATCCTTTATTCTGTTACCGTATCCTTCATTCTGTTACCATATCCTTCATTCTGTTAAGGTGAAGGTATCCTTCATTCTGTTACGGTATCCTTCATTCTGTTACGTATCCTTCATTCTGTTACCATATCCTTCATTCTGTTAAGGTGAAGGTATCCTTCATTCTGTTACGGTATCCTTCATTCTGTTACGGTAACCTTCATTCTGTTACGGTATTCTTTATTCTGTTACGGTATAATTCATTCTGCTACGGTATCCTTCATTCCGTTACGGTATCCTTCATTCTGTTACGGTATCCTTCATTCTGTTTCACACCCTACATTCTGTTACTGTATCCTTCATTCTGTTACATACCCTTCATTCTGTTACGGTATCCTTCATTCTGTTACATACCCTTCATTCTGTTACATACCCTTCATTCTGTTACGGTATCCTTCATTCTGTTACATACCCTTCATTCTGTTACGGTATTCTTCATTCTAATTACGGTATCCTTCATTCTGTTACATACCCTTCATTCTGTTACGGGATTCTTCATTCTGTTACGGTATCCTTCATTCTGTTACTGTATCCTTCATTCTGTTACGGTATTCTTCATTCTGTTACATACCCTTCATTCATTCTGTTACATACCCTTCATTCGGTATCCTTCATTCTTTTACATACCCTTCATTCTGTTACGGTATCTTCTTCATTTCATTCTGTTACATACCCTTCATTCTGTTACGGTATCCTTCATTCTGTTACGGTATCCTTCATTCTGTTACTGTATCCTTCATTCTGTTACGGTATCTTTCATTCTGTTACATACCGTTCATTCTGTTACGGTATCCTTCATTCTGTTACGGTATCCTTCATTCTGTTACATTCTGTATCCTAAATTCTGTTACGGTATATCCTTCGGTATCCTTCATTCTGTTACATACCCTTCATTCTGTTACTGTATCCTTCATCCTATTACATACACTTCATTCTGTTACATACCCTTCATTCTGTTATGGTAATCTTCATTTTGTTACGGTATCCTTCATTCTGTTACATACCCTTCATTCGGTTACGGAATCCTTCATTCTGTTACATACCGTTCATGCTGTTACATACCCTTCATTCTGTTACGATATCCTTCATTCTGTTACATACCCTTCATTCCGTTACGGTATCCTTCATTATTTTACATACCCTTCATTCTGTTACCGTATCCTTCATTCTGTTACATACCCTTCATTCTGTTACGGTATCCTTCATTCTGTTATGGTATCCTTCATTCTGTTACGTTATCCTTCATTCTGTTACTGTATCCTTCATTCTGTTACGGTATCTTTCATTCTGTTACGGTATTCTTCATTCTCTTACGGTATCCTGCATTCTGTTACCGTATCCTTCATTCTGTTACCATAACCTTCAATCTGTTAAGGTATCCTTCATTCTGTTACGGTATCCTTCATTCTTTTACATACCCTTCATTCTGTTACAGTATCCTTCATTCTGTTACGGTATCCTTCATTCTGTTACGGTATCCTTCATTCTGTTACATACCGTTCATTTTGTTACGGCATCCTTCATTCTGTTATGGTATCCTTCATTCTGTTACCGTATCCTTCATTCTGTTACGGTGAAGGTATCCTTCATTCTGTTACGGTATCATTCATTCTGTTTCGTATCCTTCATTCTGTTACAGTATCCTTCATTCTGTTACGGTATCCTTCATTCTGTTACATACCCTTCATTCTGTTACATACCCTTCATTCTGTTACGGTATCCTTCATTCTCTTACATACCCTTCATTCTGTTAAGGTAACCTTCATTCTGTTACGGTATTCTTCATTCTGTTACGGTATCCTTCATTCTGCTACGGTATCCTTCATTCCGTTACGGTATCCTTCATTCTGTTACGGTATCCTTCATTCTGTTTCACACCCTACATTCTGTTACTTTATCCTTCATTCTGTTACATACCCTTCATTCTGTTACGGTATCCTTCATTCTGTTACATACCCTTCATTCTGTTACGGTATTCTTCATTCTGTTACGGTATCCTTCATTCTGTTACATACCGTTCATGCTGTTACATACCCTTCATTATGTTACGATATCCTTCATTCTGTTACTGTATCCTTCATTCTGTTACGGTATTCTTCATTCTGTTACATACCCTTCATTCCGTTATGGTATCCTTCATTCTTTTACATACCCTTCATTCTGTTACGGTATCCTTCATTCTGTTACATACCCTTCATTCTGTTACGGTATCCTTCATTCTGTTACGGTATCCTTCATTCTGTTACTGTATCCTTCATTCTGTTACGGTATCTTTCATTCTGTTACGGTATTCTTCATTCTCTTACGGTATCCTTCATTCTGTTACGGTATCCTTCATTCTGTTACATACTGTTCATTTTGTTACGGCATCCTTCATTCTGTTACGTTATCCTTCATTCTGTTACGTATCCTTCATTCTGTTACAGTATCCTAAATTCTGTTACGGTATCCTTCTTTCTGTTACATACCCTTCATTCTGTTACGGTATCCTTCATTCTGTTACATACCGTTCATGCTGTTACATACCCTTCATTCTGTTACGATATCCTTCATTCTGTTACATACCCTTCATTCCGTTACGGTATCCTTCATTCTTTTACATACCCTTCATTCTGTTACGGTATCCTTCATTCTGTTACATACCCTTCATTCTGTTACGGTATCCTTCATTCTGTTACGGTATCCTTCATTCTGTTACGGTATCCTTCATCCTTCATTCTGTTACTGTATCCTTCATTCTGTTACGGTATCTTTCATTCTGTTACGGTATTCTTCATTCTCTTACGGTATCCTTCATTCTGTTACGGTATCCTTCATTCTGTTACATACCGTTCATTTTGTTACGGCATCCTTCATTCTGTTATGGTCTCCTTCATTCTGTTACCGTATCCTTCATTCTGTTACCATAACCTTCAATCTGTTAAGGTATCCTTCATTCTGTTACGGTATCCTTCATTCTGTTACGTATATTTCATTCTGTTACTGTATCCTTCATTCTGTTACGGTACTCTTCATTCTGTTAAGGTATCCTTCATTCTGTTACTGTATCCTTCATTCTGTTACGGTATCCTTCATTCTGTTACTGTATTCTTCATTCTGTTACTGTATCCTTCATTCTGTTACGGTACTCTTCATTCTGTTAAGGTATCCTTCATTCTGTTACGGTATCCTTCATTCTGTTACGTATATTTCATTCTGTTACAGTATCCTTCATTCTGTTACGGTATCCTTCATTCTGTTACGGGATCCTTCATTCTGTTACGGTATCCTTCATTCTGTTACGGTATTCTTCATTCTGTTACGGTATTCTTCATTCTGTTACATACCCTTAATTCTGTTACATACCCTTAATTCTGTTACATACCCTTCATTCTGTTACATACCCTTCATTCTGTTACATACCCTTCATTCTGTTACATACCCTTCATTCTGTTACGGTATCCTTCATTCTGTTACTGTATCCTTCATTCTGTTACTGTATCCTTCATTCTGTTACTGTACTCTTCATTCTGTTACAGTATCCTTCATTCTGTTACGGTATTCTTCATTCTGTTACGGTATCCTTCATTCTGTTACATACCGTTCATTTTGTTACGGCATCCTTCATTCTGTTATGGTATCCTTTATTCTGTTACCGTATCCTTCATTCTGTTACCATATCCTTCATTCTGTTACGTATCCTTCATTCTGTTACCATATCCTTCATTCTGTTAAGGTGAAGGTATCCTTCATTCTGATACGTATCCTTCATTCTGTTATCCTTCATTCTGTTACGGTAACCTTCATTCTGTTACGGTATTCTTTATTCTGTTACGGTATCCTTCATTCTGCTACGGTATCCTTCATTCCTGTTACGGTATCCTTCATTCTGTTACGGTATCCTTCATTCTGTTTCACACCCTACATTCTGTTACTGTATCCTTCATTCTGTTACATACCCTTCATTCTGTTACGGTATCCTTCATTCTGTTACATACCCTTCATTCTGTTATCCTTCATTCACCCTTCATTCTGTTACTGTATCCTTCATTCTGTTACGGTATCCTTCATTCTGTTACATACCCTTCATTCTGTTACGGTATCA
Source organism: Oncorhynchus masou masou (assembly GCF_036934945.1). Classification (NCBI taxonomy): domain Eukaryota; kingdom Metazoa; phylum Chordata; class Actinopteri; order Salmoniformes; family Salmonidae; genus Oncorhynchus; species Oncorhynchus masou. The sequence continues at coordinate 12,762,540 of NC_088234.1, read as the reverse complement.
TTTGTTACGGTATCCTTCATTCTGTTACGGTATCCTTCATTCTGTTACATATCCTTCATTCTGTTACGGTATCCTTCATTCTGTATCCTTCATTCTGTTATCCTTCATTCTGTTACGGTATCCTTCATTCTGTTACAGTATCCTTCATTCTGTTACGGTATCCTTCATTCTGTTACGGTATCCTTCATTCTGTTTACCTTCATACCCTTCATTCTGTATGGTATCCTTCATTCTTTTACGGTATCCTTCATTCTGTTACATTATGTTCCGTATTCATTCTGTTACGGTATCCTTCATTCTGTTACAGTATCCTTCATTCTGTTACAGTATTCATTCGGTATCCTTCATTCTGTTGTATATTTCATTCTGTTACAGTATCCTTCATTCTGTTACGGTATCCTTCATTCTGTTACATATTCATTCTGTTACTGTATCCTTCATTCTGTTACATTCATTCATTCTGTTACATACCCTTCATTCTGTTATGGTAATCTTCATTTTGTTACGGTATCATTCATTCTGTTACATACCCTTCATTCTGTTACGGTATCCTTCATTCTGTTACATATCCTTCATGCTGTTACATACCCTTCATTCTGTTACGGTATCCTTCATTCTGTTACATACCCTTCATTCTGTTACATATCCTTCATTCTGTTATGGTAATCCTTCATATTTACGGTATCCTTATTCTGGTATCCTTCATTCTGTTACATATCCTTCATTCTGTTACATACCCTTCATTCTGTTACGGTATCCTTCATTCTGTTACGGTATCCTTCATTCTGTTACATATTCCGTTACGGTATTCATTCTGTTACATACCCTTCATTCTGTTACTGTATCCTTCATTCCATTACGGTATCCTTCATTCTTTACATACCCTTCATTCTGTTACGTTATCCTTCATTCTGTTACATATTCTGTTACGGTATCCTTCATTCCTTCATTCTGTTACGGTATCCTTCATTCTGTTACGGTATCCTTCATTCTGTTGTATCCTTCATTACTGTATCCTTCATTCTGTTACGGTATCCTTCATTCTGTTACAGTATCCTCTTCATTCTGTTACGGTATCCTTCATTCTGTTACATACCCTTCATTCTGTTACGGTATCCTTCATTCTGTTACTGTATCCTTCATTCTGTTACGGTATCCTTCATTCTGTTACATACCTTCATGCTGTTACATACCCTTCATTCTGTATGGTATCCTTCATTTACGTATTACTGGTATCCTTCATTCTGTAACGATATCCTTCATTATGTTACGGTATCCTTCATTTTGTACGGTATCCTTCATTCTGTTACAGTATCCTTCATTATGTAAGGTATCCTTCATTCTGTTACTGGTATCCTTCATTCTGTTACGGTATCCTTCATTCTGTTACATTCTGTTATCCTTCATTCTGTTACGGTATCCTTCATTCTGTTACATACCGGTATCATTCTGTTACGGTATCCTTCATTTCGTTACGGTATCCTTCATTCTGTTAACGATATCCTTCATTATGTTACGGTATCCTTCATTTTGTATGGTATCCTTCATTCTGTTACATACCCTTCATTCTGTTACGGTATCCTTCATTCTGTTACGGTATCCTTCATTCTGTTACAGTATCCTTCATTCTGTTATGGTATCCTTCAATCTGTTACTATATCCTTCATTCTGTTACGGTATCCTTCATTCTGTTACTGTATCCTTCATTCTGTTACGGTATCCTTCATTCTGTTACATATCCTTCCGTTCATGCTGTTACATACCCTTCATTCTGTTACTGTATCCTTCATTCCATTACGGTATCCTTCATTCTGTTACAGTATCCTTCATTCTGTTACGGTATCCTTCTTTCTGTTACATACCCTTCATTCTGTTACTGTATCCTTCATCCTATTACATACACTTCATTCTGTTACATACCCTTCATTCTGTTATGGTAATCTTCATTTTGTTACGGTATCCTTCATTCTGTTACATACCCTTCATTCTGTTACGGTATCCTTCATTTTGTTACATACCGTTCATGCTGTTACATAGCCTTCATTCTGTTACGATATCCTTCATTCTGTTACATACCCTTCATTCCGTTACGGTATCCTTCATTCTTTTACATACCCTTCATTCTGTTACGGTATCCTTCATTCTGTTACATACCCTTCAGTCTGTTACGGTATCCTTCATTCTGTTACGGTATCCTTCATTCTGTTACGGTATCCTTCATTCTGTTACTGTATCCTTCATTCTGTTACGGTATCTTTCATTCTGTTACGGTATTCTTCATTCTCTTACGGTATCCTTCATTCTGTTACGGTATCCTTCATTCTGTTACATACCGTTCATTTTGTTACGTCATCCTTCATTCTGTTATGGTCTCCTTCATTCTGTTACCGTATCCTTCATTCTGTTACCATAACCTTCAATCTGTTAAGGTATCCTTCATTCTGTTACGGTATCCTTCATTCTGTAACGTATATTTCATTCTGTTACAGTATCCTTCATTCTGTTACGGTATCCTTCATTCTGTTACATACCCTTCATTCTGTTACTGTATCCTTCATCCTATTACATACCCTTCATTCTGTTACATACCCTTCATTCTGTTATGGTAATCTTCATTTTGTTACGGTATCATTCATTCTGTTACATACCCTTCATTCTGTTACGGTATCCTTCATTCTGTTACATACCGTTCATGCTGTTACATACCCTTCATTCTGTTACGGTAACCTTCATTCTGTTACATACCCTTCATTCTGTTACATACCCTTCATTCTGTTATGGTAATCTTCATTTTGTTACGGTATCATTCCTTCTGTTACATACCCTTCATTCTGTTACGGTATCCTTCATTCTGTTACGGTATCCTTCATTCTGTTTCACACCCTACATTCTGTTACTGTATCCTTCATTCTGTTACATACCCTTCATTCTGTTACGGTATCCTTCATTCTGTTACATACCCTTCATTCTGTTACGGTATTCTTCAATCTGTTACGGTATCCTTCATTCTGTTACATACCGAATGCTGTTACATACCCTTCATTCTGTTACTGTATCCTTCATTCCATTACGGTAGCCTTCATTCTTTTACATACCCTTCATTCTGTTACGTTATCCTTCATTCTGTTACATACCCTTCATTCTGTTACGGTATCCTTCATTCTGTTACGGTATCCTTCATTCTGTTACTGTATCCTTCATTCTGTTACGGTATCCTTCATTCTGTTACAGTATCCTCCATTCTGTTACGGTATCCTTCATTCTGTTACATACCCATCATTCTGTTACGGTATCCTTCATTCTGTTACTGTATCCTTCATTCTGTTACGGTATCCTTCATTCTGTTACATACCGTTCATGCTGTTACATACCCTTCATTCTGTATGGTATCCTTCATTACGTTACGGTATCCTTCATTCTGTAACGATATCCTTCATTATGTTACGGTATCCTTCATTTTGTACGGTATCCTTCATTCTGTTACAGTATCCTTCATTATGTACGGTATCCTTCATTCTGTTACGGTATCCTTCATTCTGTTACGGTATCCTTCATTCTGTTACAGTATCCTCCATTCTGTTACGGTATCCTTCATTCTGTTACATACCCATCATTCTGTTACGGTATCCTTCATTACTGTTACGGTATCCTTCATTCTGTAACGATATCCTTCATTATGTTACGGTATCCTTCATTTTGTTACGGTATCCTTCATTCTGTTACATACCCTTCATTCTGTTACGGTATCCTTCATTCTGTTACGGTATCCTTCATTCTGTTACAGTATCCTTCATTCTGTTATGGTATCCTTCAATCTGTTACTATATCCTTCATTCTGTTACGGTATCCTTCATTCTGTTACTGTATCCTTCATTCTGTTACGGTATCCTTCATTCTGTTACATACCGTTCATGCAGTTACATACCCTTCATTCTGTATGGTATCCTTCATTACGTTACGGTATCCTTCATTCTGTAACGATATCCTTCATTCTGTTACTGTATCCTTCATTTCGTTACAGTATCCTTCATTCTGTTACATACCCTTCATTCTGTTACGGCATCCTTCATTCTGTTACGGTAACCTTCATTCTGTTACATACCCTTCATTCTGTTACGGTATCCTTCATTCTGTTACGATAGCCTTCATTCTGTTACGGTATTCTTCATTCTGTTACATACCCTTAATTCTGTTACGGTAACCTTCATTCTGTTACGGTATTCTTCATTCTGTTACGGTATTCTTCATTCTGTTACGGTATCCTTCATTCTGTTACGGTATCCTTCATTCTGTTACGGTATCCTTCATTCTGTTTCACACCCTACATTCTGTTACTGTATCCTTCATTCTGTTACATACCCTTCATTCTGTTACGTTATCCTTCATTCTGTTACATACCCTTCATTCTGTTACGGCATCCTTCATTCTGTTACTTTATTCTTCATTCTGTTACTGTATCCTTCATTCTGTTACATACCGTTCATGCTGTTACGTACCCTTCATTCTGTTACTGTATCCTTCATTCTGTTACTGTATCCTTCATTCGGTATCATTACGGTATCCTTCATTCTTTTACATACCCTTCATTCTGTTACGGTAGCCTTCATTCTGTTACATACCCTTCATTCTGTTACGGTATCCTTCATTCTGTTACTGTATCCTTCATTCTGTTACGGTATCTTTCATTCTGTTACGGTATTCTTCATTCTCTTCATTCGGTATCCTTCATTCTGTTACGGTATCCTTCATTCTGTTACATACCATTCATTTTGTTACGGCATCCTTCATTCTGTTACGGTATCCTTCTTTCTGTTACATACCCTTCATTCTGTTACTGTATCCTTCATTCTGTTATGGTAATCTTCATTTTGTTACGGTATCCTTCATTCTGTTACATACCCTTCATTCTGTTACGGTATCCTTCATTCTGTTACATACCGTTCATGCTGTTAAATACCCTTCATTCTGTTACTGTATCCTTCATTCTGTTATGGTAATCTTCATTTTGTTACGGTATCCTTCATTCTATTACATACCCTTCATTCTGTTACGATATCCTTCATTCTGTTACATACCCTTCATTCCGTTACGGTATCCTTCATTCTTTTACATACCCTTCATTCTGTTACGGTATCCTTCATTCTGTTACATACCCTTCATTCTGTTACGGTATCCTTCATTCTGTTACGGTATCCTTCATTCTGTTACGGTATCCTTCATTCTGTTACTGTATCCTTCATTCTGTTACGGTATCTTTCATTCTGTTACGGTATTCTTCATTCTCTTACGGTATCCTTCATTCTGTTACGGTATCCTTCATTCTGTTACATACCCTTAGTTCTGTTACTGTATCCTTCATTCTGTTACATACCCTTCATTCTGTTACGGTATCCTTCATTCTGTATCCTTCATTCTGTTACGGTATCCTTCATTCTGTTACGGTATCCTTCATTCTGTTACATACCCTTCATTCTGTTACGGGCATCCTTCATTCTGTTACAGTATCCTTCATTCTGTTACGGTATCCTTCATTCTGTTACATCCCCTTCATTCTGTTACTGTATCCTTCATTCTGTTACATACCCTTCATTCTGTTACGGTATCCTTCATTCTGTTACTGTATCCTTCATTCTGTTACGGTATCTTTTATTCTTTTACGGTATTCTTCATTCTGTTACGGTATCCTTCATTCTGTCACGGTATCCTTCATTCTGTTACATACCCTTCATGCTGTTACATACCCTTCATTCTGTTACGGTATCCTTCATTCTGTTACTGTATCCTTCATTCTGTTACGGTATCTTTATTCTTTTACGGTATTCTTCATTCTGTTACGGTATCCTTCATTCTGTTTCGGTTACTGTATCCTTATCCTTCATTCTGTTACATACCCTTCATTCTGTTTCATACCTTTCATTCTGCTACATACCCTTCATTCTGTTACATACCCTTCATTCTGTTACATACCCTTCATTCTGTTACGGTATCCTTTCTTTCTGTTACATACCCTTCATTCTGTATTGTATCCTTCACTACGTTATGGTATCCTTCATTCTGTAACGATATCCTTCATTATGTTACGGTATCCTTCATTCTGTACAGTATCCTTCATTCTGTTACAGTATCCTTCGGTATTATGTTACGGTATCCTTCATTCTGTTACAGTATCCTCCATTCTGTTACGGTATCCTTCATTCTGTTACATACCCTTCATTCTGTTACGGTATCCTTTATTCTGTTACAGTATCCTCCATTCTGTTACAGTATCCTTCATTCTGTTACATACCCTTCATTCTGTTACGGCATCCTTCATTCTGTTACATACCCTTCATTCTGTTACGGCATCCTTCATTCTGTTGCATACCCTTCATTCTGTTACGGCATACTTCATTCTCTTACATACCCTTCATTCTGTTACGGTAACCTTCATTCTGTTACGGTATTCTTCATTCTGTTACGGTATCCTTCATTCTGCTACGGTATCCTTCATTCCGTTACGGTATCCTTCATTCTGTTACGGTATCCTTCATTCTGTTTCACACCCTACATTCTGTTACTGTATCCTTCATTCTGTTACATACCCTTCATTCTGTTACGGTATCCTTCATTCTGTTACATACCCTTCATTCTGTTACGGTATTCTTCAATCTGTTACGGTATCCTTCATTCTGTTACATACCGTTCATGCTGTTACATACCCTTCATTCTGTTACTGTATCCTTCATTCCATTACGGTATCCTTCATTCTTTTACATACCCTTCATTCTGTTACGTTATCCTTCATTCTGTTACATACCCTTCATTCTGTTACGGTATCCTTCATTCTGTTACGGTATCCTTCATTCTGTTACTGTATCCTTCATTCTGTTACGGTATCCTTCATTCTGTTACAGTATCCTCCATTCTGTTACGGTATCCTTCATTCTGTTACATACCCATCATTCTGTTACGGTATCCTTCATTCTGTTACTGTATCCTTCATTCTGTTACGGTATCCTTCATTCTGTTACATACCGTTCATGCTGTTACATACCCTTCATTCTGTATGGTATCCTTCATTACGTTACGGTATCCTTCATTCTGTAACGATATCCTTCATTATGTTACGGTATCCTTCATTTTGTACGGTATCCTTCATTCTGTTACAGTATCCTTCATTATGTACGGTATCCTTCATTCTGTTACGGTATCCTTCATTCTGTTACGGTATCCTTCATTCTGTTACAGTATCCTCCATTCTGTTACGGTATCCTTCATTCTGTTACATACCCATCATTCTGTTACGGTATCCTTCATTACGTTACGGTATCCTTCATTCTGTAACGATATCCTTCATTATGTTACGGTATCCTTCATTTTGTACGGTATCCTTCATTCTGTTACATACCCTTCATTCTGTTACGGTATCCTTCATTCTGTACGGTATCCTTCATTCTGTTACAGTATCCTTCATTCTGTTATGGTATCCTTCAATCTGTTACTATATCCTTCATTCTGTTACGGTATCCTTCATTCTGTTACTGTATCCTTCATTCTGTTACGGTATCCTTCATTCTGTTACATACCGTTCATGCAGTTACATACCCTTCATTCTGTATGGTATCCTTCATTACGTTACGGTATCCTTCATTCTGTAACGATATCCTTCATTCTGTTACTGTATCCTTCATTTCGTTACAGTATCCTTCATTCTGTTACATACCCTTCATTCTGTTACGGCATCCTTCATTATGTTACGGTATCCTTCATTCTGTTACATACCCTTCATTCTGTTACGGCATCCTTCATTCTGTTACATACCCTTCATTCTGTTACTGTATCCTTCATTCTCTTACATACCCTTCATTCTGTTACGGTAACCTTCATTCTGTTACGGTATTCTTCATTCTGTTACGGTATCCTTCATTCTGCTACGGTATCCTTCATTCCGTTACGGTATCCTTCATTCTGTTACGGTATCCTTCATTCTGTTTCACACCCTACATTCTGTTACTGTATCCTTCATTCTGTTACATACCCTTCATTCTGTTACGTTATCCTTCATTCTGTTACATACCCTTCATTCTGTTACGGCATCCTTCATTCTGTTACTTTATTCTTCATTCTGTTACGGTATCCTTCATTCTGTTACATACCGTTCATGCTGTTACATACCCTTCATTCTGTTACTGTATCCTTCATTCCATTACGGTATCCTTCATTCTTTTACATACCCTTCATTCTGTTACGGTAGCCTTCATTCTGTTACATACCCTTCATTCTGTTACGGTATCCTTCATTCTGTTACTGTATCCTTCATTCTGTTACGGTATCTTTCATTCTGTTACGGTATTCTTCATTCTCTTACGGTATCCTTCATTCTGTTACGGTATCCTTCATTCTGTTACATACCATTCATTTTGTTACGGCATCCTTCATTCTGTTACGGTATCCTTCTTTCTGTTACATACCCTTCATTCTGTTACTGTATCCTTCATTCTGTTATGGTAATCTTCATTTTGTTACGGTATCCTTCATTCTGTTACATACCCTTCATTCTGTTACGGTATCCTTCATTCTGTTACATACCGTTCATGCTGTTAAATACCCTTCATTCTGTTACTGTATCCTTCATTCTGTTATGGTAATCTTCATTTTGTTACGGTATCCTTCATTCTATTACATACCCTTCATTCTGTTACGATATCCTTCATTCTGTTACATACCCTTCATTCCGTTACGGTATCCTTCATTCTTTTACATACCCTTCATTCTGTTACGGTATCCTTCATTCTGTTACATACCCTTCATTCTGTTACTGTATCCTTCATTCTATTACGGTATCCTTCATTCTGTTACGGTATCCTTCATTCTGTTACTGTATCCTTCATTCTGTTACGGTATCTTTCATTCTGTTACGGTATTCTTCATTCTCTTACGGTATCCTTCATTCTGTTACGGTATCCTTCATTCTGTTACATACCCTTAGTTCTGTTACTGTATCCTTCATTCTGTTACATACCCTTCATTCTGTTACGGTATCCTTCATTCTGTTACGGTATCCTTCATTCTGTTACGGTATCCTTCATTCTGTTACGGTATCCTTCATTCTGTTACATACCCTTCATTCTGTTACGGCATCCTTCATTCTGTTACAGTATCCTTCATTCTGTTACGGTATCCTTCATTCTGTTACATCCCCTTCATTCTGTTACTGTATCCTTCATTCTGTTACATACCCTTCATTCTGTTACGGTATCCTTCATTCTGTTACTGTATCCTTCATTCTGTTACGGTATCTTTTATTCTTTTACGGTATTCTTCATTCCGTTACGGTATCCTTCATTCTGTCACGGTATCCTTCATTCTGTTACATACCGTTCATGCTGTTACATACCCTTCATTCTGTTACGGTATCCTTCATTCTGTTACTGTATCCTTCATTCTGTTACGGTATCTTTTATTCTTTTACGGTATTCTTCATTCCGTTACGGTATCCTTCATTCTGTTTCGGTATCCTTCATTCTGTTACGATACCCTTCATTCTGTTTCATACCTTTCATTCTGCTACATACCGTTCATTCTGTTACATACCCTTCATTCTGTTACGTACCCTTCATTCTGTTACGGTATCCTTTCTTTCTGTTACATACCCTTCATTCTGTATTGTATCCTTCACTACGTTATGGTATCCTTCATTCTGTAACGATATCCTTCATTATGTTACGGTATCCTTCATTCTGTACAGTATCCTTCATTCTGTTACAGTATCCTTCATTATGTACGGTATCCTTCATTCTGTTACAGTATCCTCCATTCTGTTACGGTATCCTTCATTCTGTTACATACCCTTCATTCTGTTACGGTATCCTTTATTCTGTTACAGTATCCTCCATTCTGTTACAGTATCCTTCATTCTGTTACATACCCTTCATTCTGTTACGGCATCCTTCATTCTGTTACATACCCTTCATTCTGTTACGGCATCCTTCATTCTGTTGCATACCCTTCATTCTGTTACGGCATACTTCATTCTCTTACATACCCTTCATTCTGTTACGGTAACCTTCATTCTGTTACGGTTAATCTTCATCCTTCATTCTGTATTCTTCATTCTGTTACGGTATCCTTCATTCTGCTACGGTATCCTTCATTCCGTTACGGTATCCTTCATTCTGTTACGGTATCCTTCATTCTGTTTCACACCCTACATTCTGTTACTGTATCCTTCATTCTGTTACATACCCTTCATTCTGTTACGGTATCCTTCATTCTGTTACATACCCTTCATTCTGTTACGGTATTCTTCAATCTGTTACGGTATCCTTCATTCTGTTACATACCGTTCATGCTGTTACATACCCTTCATTCTGTTACTGTATCCTTCATTCCATTACGGTATCCTTCATTCTTTTACATACCCTTCATTCTGTTACGTTATCCTTCATTCTGTTACATACCCTTCATTCTGTTACGGTATCCTTCATTCTGTTACGGTATCCTTCATTCTGTTACTGTATCCTTCATTCTGTTACGGTATCCTTCATTCTGTTACAGTATCCTCCATTCTGTTACGGTATCCTTCATTCTGTTACATACCCATCATTCTGTTACGGTATCCTTCATTCTGTTACTGTATCCTTCATTCTGTTACGGTATCCTTCATTCTGTTACATACCGTTCATGCTGTTACATACCCTTCATTATGTACGGTATCCTTCATTCTGTTACAGTATCCTCCATTCTGTTACAGTATCCTTCATTCTGTTACATACCCTTCATTCTGTTACGGCATCCTTCATTCTGTTACATACCCTTCATTCTGTTACGGCATCCTTCATTCTGTTACATACCCTTCATTCTGTTACGGCATCCTTCATTCTCTTACATACCCTTCATTCTGTTACGGTAACCTTCATTCTGTTACGGTATTCTTCATTCTGTTACGGTATCCTTCATTCTGCTACGGTATCCTTCATTCCGTTACGGTATCCTTCATTCTGTTACGGTATCCTTCATTCTGTTTCACACCCTACATTCTGTTACTGTATCCTTCATTCTGTTACATACCCTTCATTCTGTTACGGTATCCTTCATTCTGTTACATCTGTTACCCTTCATTCTGTTACGGTATTCTTCAATCTGTTACGGTATCCTTCATTCTGTTACATACCGTTCATGCTGTTACATACCCTTCATTCTGTTACTGTATCCTTCATTCCATTACGGTATCCTTCATTCTTTTACATACCCTTCATTCTGTTACGTTATCCTTCATTCTGTTACATACCCTTCATTCTGTTACGGTATCCTTCATTCTGTTACGGTATCCTTCATTCTGTTACTGTATCCTTCATTCTGTTACGGTATCCTTCATTCTGTTACAGTATCCTCCATTCTGTTACGGTATCCTTCATTCTGTTACATACCCATCATTCTGTTACGGTATCCTTCATTCTGTTACTGTATCCTTCATTCTGTTACGGTATCCTTCATTCTGTTACATACCGTTCATGCTGTTACATACCCTTCATTCTGTATGGTATCCTTCATTACGTTACGGTATCCTTCATTCTGTAACGATATCCTTCATTATGTTATGGTATCCTTCATTTTGTACGGTATCCTTCATTCTGTTACAGTATCCTTCATTATGTACGGTATCCTTCATTCTGTTACGGTATCCTTCATTCTGTTACGGTATCCTTCATTCTGTTACAGTATCCTCCATTCTGTTACGGTATCCTTCATTCTGTTACATACCCATCATTCTGTTACGGTATCCTTCATTACGTTACAGTATCCTTCATTCTGTAACGATATCCTTCATTATGTTACGGTAT
>NC_088234.1:12733218-12745718 GCF_036934945.1 Oncorhynchus masou masou | reverse complement strand
AACTCTGGCATTTTGAAGTTAGAAGGTACGCAGCCAGTGGTCAGTGATGAGTTGATGAGGGTAGTGAGGAATGGGTTAAGGTCTCCAGAGATTGTCAGGAGAAGGGAGGAGGGGATGGGTCGAGCAGGGGCAGGTTATCTGGTGGCCAGACCTCACAAGTCACAGGATTTCATCTGGAGAGAGAGGTCAAAGGTGACGGGTAGTTCTGTGTGGACACAGTGGACTCAATAAGCTGAGCGAATGAAGAGCGGATGCCATCAACGTTCTTTTCAAAGTGGTTGACAAAGTCATTCTCAGAGAGGGACGAGGGAGGGGTGGAGGATTGAGGGAGGAGAAGGTGGAAAATGTTTCCTAAGATTAGAGGCAAAAGCTTGAAATTTTGAATGATAGAAAGTGGTGTTAGCAGCAGATACATAGGAAGAGAAGGTAGAGAGGAGGAAGTGAAAGGATCATATGTCCTCCGGAAGTTGAGTTTTCCTCAGTTTTCGCTCAGCAGCCCGCAGCCCTGTACTGTAAGCTCGCAATGAGTCATTCAGCCATGGAGCAGGAAGGGAGGGCCGAAAGGAGTGAGGGACAGGAGGATTTAGCAGAAGAGAGATATGATAAGATAGAAGAGGAGATAAGAGTGGGAGAGAGAGAGATTGCAATGCTGCATGAATATCTGGGTAGGGGCTGAATGGGTAGGGTTGGAGGAGAGGAAACAAAGAAAAGTGATCAGAAAACTGGAAGCGGGTTGCAGTGAGATTAGTAGGCGAACAGCCTCTAATAAAGATGAGGTAAGAGTTTTGCCTGCCTTGTGATTGGGTGGGGACTGGGAAAGGGTGAGGTCAAAAGAGGAGGGGAAAGAAAGAATTGGAAAGAAATTAATCAAAGGCAGACGTTAGGGGGTTGAAATCACCCAATACGATGAGCGATGAGGCATCGTCAGGAAATGAGCTCATCAAGGTGTCAAGCTCATAGAGGAAATGTAAGGGCACCTGGTCAGTGATAGATGACAACAATGCTAAACTTGAGTGAACAAGTGACAGGGAAAGCATGGAATTCAAATGAGGAGACAGGTGAGTGAGGATAATCATAAATTAGACATTGTGGATGGGGATGGGCTTGGGTCCTGCTAAGGTGCTGTGGACAGGGATGGGCTTGGGTTCTGCTAAGTAGTCGGCGGGGATGGGCTTGGGTTCTGCTAAGGCGTTGTGGACAGGGATGGCGGATGGGCGTAAGCCGTGAGCTCCGGCTCCAAGAGTCGCGTGTTCAATCCCTCTCTCTCTATCTCTCTCATCCACTCTTGGCATCCCCACTGAGTGATGCATAACACTGTCACACCCTCCAGACATCCAGCAGAGGTGTGTGTGTGTGTGTGTGTGTGTGTGTGTGTGTGTGTGTGTGTGTGTGTGTGTGTGTGTGTGTGTGTGTGTGTGTGTGTGTGTGTGTGTGTGTGTGTGTGTGTGTGTGTGTGTGTGTGTGTGTGTGGTTAGGAGCAGAGTGAGAGAAAACTGCTGAACAGAGAGAAAAACAGGGAGGAGGGAGGAGGAGGAGAAGGAGGGTGTTAGACAGAGTACAGATCCAGTACTGAATGTAGAAACTGAGGTTACAAATGTCTTTTCTTTAACCTACAAAACTCCTGACTCAAATAATAATTTCTGTAATGTGTGCTATTCATTTAGTTCAAGTACATGTAAATCCATATTGTCATGACTTCTTCCTCACAATAACCTCTTCACCTGATAATAGTAATTTGGTGGGTGTGTATATTTGTTCAATTTCACAAGTTTATTTTGCATATCCCAACTCTCCCTGAGAGCAGTGACACTGAAGCAATGAGGGTTAAGTACCTTGCGCAAGGGCACACAGTCAGATTTCACATGTTGCCAGCTCGGGACTCAAACTAGCAAGCTTTCAGTTACTGGCCTAACACTCTAACCGCTAGGCTACCTGCCCAACAGTCTAACCCCTAGGCTACCTGCCCAACAGTCTAACCCCTAGGCTACCTGCCCAACAGTGTAACCCCTAGGCTACCTGCCCAACAGTCTAACCCCTAGGCTACCTGCCCAACAGTCTAACCCCTAGGCTACCTGCCCAACAGTGTAACCCCTAGGCTACCTGCCCAACAGTCTAACCCCTAGGCTACCTGCCCAACAGTCTAACCCCTAGGCTACCTGCCCAACAGTCTAACCCCTATGCTACCTGCCCAACACTCTAACCGCTAGGCTACCTGCCCAACACTCTAACCACTAGGCTACCTGCCCAACACTCTAACCGCTAGGCTACCTGCCCAACACTCTAACCGCTAGGCTACCTGCCCAACACTCTAACTGCTAGGCTACCTGCCCAACACTCTAACCGCTAGGCTACCTGCCCAACACTCTTACCACTAGGCTACCTGCCCAACACTCTAACCGCTAGGCTACCTGCCCAACACTCAACACTCTAACCGCTAGGCTACCTGCCCAACACTCTAACCGCTAGACTACCTGCCCAACACTCAACACTCTAACCGCTAGACTACCTGCCCAACACTCAACACTCTAACCGCTAGACTACCTGCCCAACACTCAACACTCTAACCGCTAGGCTACCTGCCCAACACTTTAACCGCTAGACTACCTGCCCAACACTCAACACTCTAACCGCTAGGCTACCTGCCCAACACTCTAACCGCTACGCTACCTGCCCAACACTCAACACTCTAGTGATGTAGTGGGGGGGGGGGGTATAGGAGGGTAAATGCTGAATAAAGCGCAGCTCCCTATACTTTCATTGCAATTTATCCACCGAAGGTAAACGCTAGCGCAAAATAAAAGATGTGTACACAGCGTTTACCCTCCACTACACCACAATTCTATACCATAGAATACACTACATCCTCATTTCTGTTCAGGTCATGTGGTCAGGACAGTAATGAGAATTGATTATGATTCAATTTGGTATGCAGCGCTTATTGTCTGACTGTCTGTCTGTCAAGGACGTGGATCAATTAAAAGATTAATGCTAGGAAGTCATTTAGAAGTGGCCTAATGGTTTACACACACACACACACACACACACACACACACACACACACACACACACACACACACACACACACACACACACACACACACACACACACACACACACACACACACACACACATATATTATCCTAATGGTTTAATGACTGGGCTGTTATGAAGCCTGTTATTGCTTCACTGAGGGAGCTGTGTGAGTCATGTACAGTGAGGAAACCCAATCCTTTATAACAGATAGACAGACAGTGGGTGGATAGACAGACACACTCTCATGTCAATAATAACCATGATAACCATAATTGATGGTAATGGTGAAAAGTCTGAATTTCACAACCTTGAATGTTAGCAGATGAGTGGAAGAGGGTAAGAAAGAAAATGAGAGAGAGAGAGACAGAGCGAGTGAGAGAGCGAGAGAAAGAGAGACAAAGAGAGTGAGAGAGTGAGAGAGACAGAAAGAAAGAGAGAGAGAGAGCGAGAGAGAGCGCAAGAGACAGCTAGAGAGACGGTGGTAATGGTGAAAAGTCTGAATTTCACAACTTTGAATGTTAGCAGATGAGTGGAAGAGGGTAAGAAAGAAAATGAGAGAGAGAGAGACAGAGAGAGAGACAGAGAGAGACAGCGAGACAGAGAGAGAGAGACAGAGAGAGAGAGAGAGACAGAGAGAGAGACAGCGAGACAGATAGAGAGAGAGACAGAGAGAGAGACAGTGAAATAGACAGCGAGAGAGAGAGACAGAGAGAGAGACAGAGAGACAGAGAGAGAGACAGAGAGAGACAGAGAGAGACAGAGAGAGACAGTGAAATAGACAGCGAGAGAGAGAGAGAGTGAGACAGAGAGAGAGACAGAGAGAGAGACAGAGAGAGAGACAGTGAAATAGACAGCGAGAGAGAGAGACAGAGAGAGAGACAGAGAGAGAGACAGAGAGTGACAGGGAGAGACAGAGAGACAGTGAAATAGACAGCGAGAGAGAGAGACAGAGAGAGGGACAGAGAGAGAGACAGAGAGTGACAGAGAGAGACAGCGAAATAGACAGAGAGAGAGAGAGACAGAGAGTGAGACAGTAAGATAGAGAGAGAGAGACAGAGAGAGAGACAGAGAGAGAGATAAACAGAGAGAGAGACAGTGAGATAGACAGAGAGAGAGACAGAGAGATAGACAGAGAGAGAGAGAGACAGAGAGAGACAGAGAGAGAGACAGGGAGAGAGACAGAGAGAGAGACAGAGAGAGACACATGTTTCCCATGCCAATAAAGCCCCTTGAATTGAATTGAATTGAGAGACAGCGAGACAGAGACAGAGAGAGAGAGAGAGAGAGAGAGAGACAGCGAGACAGATAGAGAGACAGAGAGAGAGACAGAGAGAGAGACAGTGAGAGAGAGACAGAAGGAGTCAGAGGGCTACGTTATCTCAATGTCATCTAACTAACTCTCCTAATGACGTCTGGCATGGAGAACCTCACCCAGGGAGGAGGGATGGTGAGAGGGAGGGATGGTAGGGCTGTATATGGGACTTAGAGATGGAGGGATGGTAGGGCTACATATGGGACAGAGAGATGGAGGGATGGTAGGGCTGTATATGGGACAGAGAGATGGAGGGATGGTAGGGCTACATATGGGACAGAGAGATGGAGGGATGGTAGGGCTACATATGGGACAGAGAGATGGAGGGATGGTAGGGCTACATATGGGACAGAGAGATGGAGGGATGGTAGGGCTGTATATGGGACAGAGAGATGGAGGGATGGTAGGGCTACATATGGGACAGAGAGATGGAGGGATGGTAGGGCTGTATATGGGACAGAGAGATGGAGGGATGGTAGGGCTACATATGGGACAGAGAGAGGTTATATTTCAGACTGAGAGAGGGAGGGTATGGGTGTGTTTTATGAACAAGGTGGGAAGTGAGGGGAATGTCATTGGGAGGGAGAGAGTCGGGCAAGCTGTAATTTAATAGATGACCTATCCAACTGTTTTCCTACAGTGTGTGTGTGTGTGTGTGTGTGTGTGTGTGTGTGTGTGTGTGTGTGTGTGTGTGTGTGTGTGTGTGTGTGTGTGTGTGTGTGTGTGTGTGTGTGTGTGTGTGTGTGTGTGTGCATGCCCCAATGCTGACTCGGGACATTGTTGGCATTCTTCAGAGAGGAGCTGCATTGTACTGCTGGGACAATCCCATTCACAGCCACCGGGATGGGAAGGAGAGTGTGTGTGTGTGTGTGTGTGTGTGTGTGTGTGTGTGTGTGTGTGTGTGTGTGTGTGTGTGTGTGTGTGTGTGTGTGTGTGTGTGTGTGTGTGTGTGTGTGTGTGTG
This sequence comes from Oncorhynchus masou masou, assembly GCF_036934945.1. Taxonomy (NCBI): domain Eukaryota; kingdom Metazoa; phylum Chordata; class Actinopteri; order Salmoniformes; family Salmonidae; genus Oncorhynchus; species Oncorhynchus masou. Next base: position 12,740,410 of record NC_088234.1, on the reverse strand, counting down.
TGTGTGTGTGTGTGTGTCAGGGGAAGAGGGTCTGTGGCAAAGGGGGAGTGGTTCTAGAGCAGGGCTGGGTAAACTACAGATTCTTCCTGCGAGCCTATTGCATCTGGCCAGCGGGACGAAACTGAGTACAAATAAATATAAATGATACTATTTTGGGCTTAAAACACTCAGGCCACTCTTGAACATGTTATACTATACTAGATAAAAAGTAAGTATAATTCGAATTTACCTCTTTTTAAAATAACTGCCCTTTTTCTGGCCCGCAAATTGCTTTTGACAAAAGATGTCCGAAATCCCTATGTGGCCCTCAAACCTAAATTATTGCCCACCTATGTTCCAATTGTAGGAGGTATAAGGGCGAGTTAAAGGGGAGTGGGGGGTAGACATTCTCTACAGATGTAGGATCTTAATTTGATCACTCTTTTGTTAATGAGAATTTTCCTGTACAGCAGGAACTGTGAACTTGTAGTCAATTCGGTTTAGGTTTAAAAAGGTTTAAAAAGGCTTCTAAAGTTGGTAAATTCCACTTTGAAATTTCAGACTTGATTTGTCCTAACATTTATCAACCCCTACCAAAAAACGGTCCATTAATTATAATCCACATAATGATTTACATTTCCTGATGCTGCAGAATTATTTTCCTGGCTCAAATTAAGATCCTACATCTATACGTATTTTTTTCAAGAGGCGGAGAGGAATGAAAATGTTGTTAAAAAAGAGGTTACAGCACACACACACACACACACACACACACACACACACACACACACACACACACACACACACACACACACACACACACACACACACACACACACACACATACACACACTCTCTCTCTCTCTCTCTTATTGCCTTATGATACAGTTTCACACTCTTAAAACTTATTTTGGCTGCAGGGGCAGTATTGAGTAGCTTGGATGAAAGGTGCCCAGAGTAAACGGCCTGTTCCTCAGTCTCAGTTGCTCATATATGCATGTTATTATTAGTATTACATAGAAAACACTCTGAAGTTTCTAAAACTGAATTATGTCTGTGAGTATAACAGAACTCATATTGCAAGCAAAAACCTGAGAAGAAATCCAAACAGGATGTGAGAAATCTGAGGTTGGTATATTTTCAACCCAAATCCCACTGGGATATGAATGAAGATTCACTTCCCAGGGCTTCCACTAGATGTCAACCGTCTATAGAAATTTTAATGAGGCTTCTACTGTGATGTGGGACTGAATAAGAGGGGAAGGAGTACTACTGGCAGTCAGCCATTTCCCGGTCATGCGCATACCACATGATATCTTCCTGCGTTCCGTTCCTCCTCAAAACACAAAGGAATTCTCTGGTTGGAACTTTCAGATTTATGATAAAAACATCCTGATGATTCTGTACTTAGTTTGCAATGTTTCTTCGACCTGTAATATAACTTTTTGAAGTTTTGTTCGAAGATATGGTCGACCAGCACCAGCGTTTGGATAGGTGTTACAAAAGTAGCTAATTGGACATAAATAACGGACATTATCGAACAAATCAAGCATTTATTGTGGACCTGGGATTCCTGGGAGTGCATTCTGATGATCATCAGAGGTAAGGGAATATTTATCATGTAATTTCTGGTTTCTGTTGACTCCAACATGGCGGCTGATTTGACTATTGTTCTAAGCTCCGTCTCAGATTATTGCATGATTTGCTTTTTCCGTAAAAAAAAAAAAATCTGACACAGCGGTTGCATTAAGGAGAGGTATATCTATAATTCCATGTGTATAACTTGTATTATCATCTACATTTATGATGAGTATTTCTGTTGAATCGAAGTGGCTGTGCAAAATCACTGGATGTTTTTGGAACTAGTGAATGTAACTAGTTCCAATGTAAAGTCAGATTTTTTTTTATAAATATGAACTTTATCAACAAAGAAAAATAACTTTATCAAACATGTATTGTGTAACATGAAGTCCTATGAGTGTCATCTGATGAAGATCATCAAAGTTTAGTGATTAATTTTATCTCTATATGTGCTTTTTGTGACTCCTCTCTTTGGCTGGAAAAATGGCTGTGATTTTTCTGTGGCTTGGTGGTGACCTAACATAATTTTTTGTGGTGCTTTCACTGAAAAGCATATTTGAAATGGGATTAACAACAAGATTACCTTTAAAAGCGTATAACATACCTGTACATGTATGTCTGAGGAATTTTAATTATGAGATTTCTGTTGTTTTGAATTTGGCGCCCTGCACTTTCACTGGCTGTTGTCATATCATCCCATTAACGGGATTGCAGCCCAAAGAGGTTTTAACATTACCCATGACCCAAATCCATTCTGCTATAATAACCCAATTCTAATTCCACTCTGAGTTATAGTGGCAACGGTTCATTCTATCAGATCCTCGTAACAGTTGTTGTTACCCCAGTGGGATTTGAATTGGTTCAGTTAGCTCGTACCATTCTATACCCATTCCTCTATAACTCATCTATACCTCCCGACAGCGTTTAAGATGTAAACACGGAAATCAATCATAGTGAATGAGTTCCAATGGCACTCGTAAAAAGATCACCAATAACCAATATCCACAAGTAAACATAACTGTAAACAAGCTTCCTAATCAAATCTAGTTTTATTTGTCACATACACATGGTTAGCAGATGTTAATGCGAGTGTAACAAAATGCTTGTGCTTCTAGTTCCGACAATGTAGTAATATCTAACAAGTAATCGAACAATTCTAACAAGTAATCTAACAATTCACAACGACTATCTTATACACACAAGTGTAAAGGAATGAATAAGAATATGCACATAAAAAATATATGAATGAGTGATGGCCGAACGGCATAGGCCAGATGCAGTAGGTGGTATAGAGTACAGTATATACATATGAGATGAGTAATGTAGGGTATGTAAACATTATATAAAGTGACATTGTTTAAAGTGGCAAGTGATACATTTATTACATCCATTAATTTATTATTATTAAAGAGCCTAGAGATTAGAGTCAGTATGTTGGCAGCAGTCTCTCAATGTTAGTGATGGCTGTTTAATTAACAGTCTGATGTCCTTGAGATAGAAGCTGTTCTTCTAAAGTAACCTCAATCCTACCACGTCAATATTATTGAGGCTGGTCATGGTAACAGTCACACGGGGCGGCAGGGTAGCCTAGTTGTTAGAGCGTTGGACTAGTCACCGAAAGGTTGCAAGTTCATAAGGTTGCAAGTTCATACCCCCGAGCTGACATGGTATCTGTCGTTCTGCCCCTGAACAGGCAGTTAACCCACTGTTCCTAGGCCGTCATTGAAAATAAGAATTTGTTCTTGACTGACTTGCCTGGTAAAATAAAAAACATTTCACTCCTGTGTAAGAGTGCCCTCTAGTGGTCTTGGTGCCACGGTGCACACTCCCTCACAACACACACAGAGTGCATGGTGTTACAACTACCTTGAGGCACTATAGTCCGTCATAGAGGATCATAAATCATTAGGAGATTTAAAGAGGAAGTTAAACCATTAATGGGAGTAACAAGTTGTTATGGGTTGCAAGTTGTGGTAGTAAAGTCAACAAGGTCTCACAGTCTTACGTCAGAATTAGATGTTTGTCAAATGTCAAAATTTGAAGTTGTTCAATTGTGAAATTTGAAAGCGTTTGGTTACTTCTCTATATCTTTCCAAGCTTAAGGTTAGGCATTAACTCTGCATGGTTAAGGTTTGGGATAGGCTTAAAACTAAAATATCCCAAACAGACCTAAACCATTTCCCATTCATTGATTGTCAATTGGATGTCAGAAGGTGAATTCACCAATTTGTAAGTCGCTCTGGATGAGAGCGTCTGCTAAATGACTTAAATGTAAATGTAAATTGGGTTTCTAAACCAACCCTGGTGTAATATATTTCTGGCCACTGGTTGGTTTTGTGGAACCAGTATGATTTAAACAGGAAGAGGTGCATATTTCTCCGCCCAGCTGCAGTCACTGAGCTAGCAAGCTAAAGTTAGCTGGTGAATCACAGAAATGCGCATTCAGCCTGTTAATTATTTCAGTCCGATTGGATTTATCTTACTGAATCAGCATGGCTTAACATAGTGTATTTTATTGTTGACCTCAGCATGTATTACATATTATATTACATGTATCACACACACACACACACACACACACACACACACACACACACACACACACACACACACACACACACACACACACACACACACACACACACACACACACACACACACACACACACACACTTAATTTTGGTTAGTGTGTAGTCATAAAAATAATATGTGCCTGTCTTTCATATCTGCCAACCAGGCTCTGTGGGTGTTTCCACCAAGCTGTTCCAGGCCTGGAGTGGCCCGCTGGCACTTCCTAGAGGCTTGTAGAACTGAAGCAGTGTGATGTGGTCCAGGGGCCGGATTCACAAAACCTTCTTAAGAAGACCTTTCTTCTTAACTGACATTTTTTCCTTAACTATAGAAAGTTAAGCAAAGTTGCTATTCCTCAATAAAGTTATTGGAAATGTTATTAAGGTTTTCGCTAAGTTTCTTCCTAAGAAAAAAAGTTAAGAAAAAAATGGGATTCTTGAATATAATTCATTAGGATTTCTTCTTGGAAATGTACTCAACTTTAGGACAGCTAATGTAAAGGCCGTATGGAAGAAGGTGTGGACCAAGGTGCAGCGTGGTAAGTGTTCATGGTTTTTATTAACTGAACACTGAAATAACAAAAATAACAAAGAGAACGAACGAAACCGAAACAGTTCTGTCTGGTGCAGAAAGACACAAAAACAGAAAATAACTACCCACAACACACAGGGGGAAAAGGCTACCCAAGTGTGGTTCTCAATCAGAGACAACGATAGACTAAGAACCACACCACATAGATTGAGAACCACACCTGGCCAAACACACAGAAATAGAAAACACACAACATAGAATGCCCACCCCAACTCACGCCCTGACCAAACCAAAATAGAGACATAAAAGGATCTCTAAGGTCAAGGCACGACAGCTGAACCCTTCTCTTGTCTCTACTGGGCCCAGGAGGTGAGCATTTCAAAAAGACATTGGAGCAGTATTGATTAGAACAGTTATTAAAATAACAATAGTCAAAAAAACAGTAATAACATAACGGGAATATTTAGTGATTCAAAGCTTACTATGATACTGAACGTTAAAGGATGGAAGTTCTTTGGGTAGCTGCTAGAGAGGGAGATAGTGAGGGAGAACCCACAGAGGCCTCTCAGAGATCGGATGGATCCTCTACATGTCCCTGACCATGTTCTACTGAGGCAATATCAACTACCACGACACTCTATCATGTAGAGGGCCGTGACCTTCTAAATGAAAACTTAAAAAGAAAGACCATGAGATTATGCCCTCTACCAATCATCCTACAAATCATGGTGGCCCTGAGATTCCTGGCATCGGGATCCTTTCAAACCTTGCTTGCAGGCACAGTGGGAGTTAGTCAGTCCTCTGGGAGTCGGGTGGTTAGTGCAGTGTGTCGTCATGTGGAAAGACTCATCAAGTTCCCATCAACTGCAGCTGGAACAAATAAGCATTAAACACATTTTTTTGGAGGTGGCTTACTTAAATAACCGCTTAAGGAGTTGATTCACATGACCAAAAAAAAAAGGGTTGTATGATATCGAAACATATTTATTTTAGAATATTAAACTTCAAGGCTTCTTCGCTTCTCCACGGCAAACTTCTCCTTCTCCAGGGCAAGCTTCTCCTTCTCCACGGCAAACTTCTCCTTCTCCAGGGCAAGCTTCTCCTTCTCTAGGGCTAGCTTCTCCTTCTCCAGGGCAAGCTTCTCCTTCTCCAGGGCTAGCTTCTCCTTCTCCAGGGCTAGCTTCTCCTTCTCCAGGGCTAATCTCTCTCCTTCTCCAGGGCAAGCTTCTCCTTCTCCAGGCAAGCTTCTCCTTCTCCAGGGCTAGCTTCTCCTTCTCCAGGGCAAGCTTCTCCTTCTCCAGGCAAGCTTCTCCTTCTCCAGGGCTAATCTCTCTCCTTCTCCAGGGCAAGCTTCTCCTTCTCCAGGGCAAGCTTCTCCTTCTCCAGGGCAAGCTTCTCCTTCTCCAGGGCTAGCTTCTCCTTCTCCAGGGCAAGCTTCTCCTTCTCCAGGGCAAGCTTCTCCTTCTCTAGGGCTAGCTTCTCCTTCTCCAGGGCAAGCTTCTCCTTCTCCAGGCAAGCTTCTCCTTCTCCAGGGCTAGCTTCTCCTTCTCCAGGGCTAATCTCTCTCCTTCAGCAGCTCCTCCTGCACTCTGCGCCGTGACCTCCCCCAGGAGCGTCCTCTGGACAGCCAACACCTCCTCCACACCAGCAAGCCTCCTTGCCCAGGGTGGCACTGGCTTGTACATTGAGGCATCGTGTTGGTTAAGGATCTGAGAGAGGCTAATCTCATCTGTGTCTTCAGTGATGATCTGTTGAGAAAATACAATGAATCTGTTATGGTAATGATATGTGTTGTAGGCCTATTATAGAATAATAATAATCTTATTAGATGACAAATCAAACAAACACCTACTTCTGTTCTTCTGTCATGTGATCATGATGATCCTTGGCTCCCACATCCGGGCAATAGGACATTGGGAAGAGGTCCATTGTTATTTCTAGAATGTCAAACAAATCGTGTCGGCATGACAACAATGTTTCAAGAGCCGTAGGCTCGATATGATGAGAGAAGTCAACTTGTGTAATGTCAGCTGCACGACTGGATTCTTTTGTAACCATGAATGTTAACGTCGTTAGCTATGTTGGCTAATTAGCGCATGTTGTTACGCGTTAGCAAGCTAGCTAACTTACCGGTCGCGCAGTCCGAGTCGATGCCCGACCGCAGTCCCTCTGCCACAGTCTCTCCTATCATGGCCAACACCTTCTCCTCCAGCTGGTCCACATGAATGGTGGATACCCCTCCTCCAGTCTTCTTCAACTTCCTGCTTCTCTCAGCTCCCTTCTTCTTAGCATCCGACTGGATGTCGGACCACTTCCTATTCACGGTGTCATTGTCCCTTGCCGTACCCCCGCCGGCAGAGCCACTCCCGCCCATACTCTCTTTTTGGTCTCTGCAGTGACCCCGCGGTTATTAAGTTTCCCCGACAGCAACCTGGTTGCTATTTCCTCCACCATCACTTCAAGTTCTTGTTTACTGAAGTTTTATTGTGCTTTCCTCCGTTTTTGGTTTTGATGTACAGCAGCTAACGTC